>NW_027504096.1:0-28620 GCF_021521415.1 Bidens hawaiensis | reverse complement strand
TAAGATTGTTGCGGACGAAATCATTAGGGGTACGCGCCTAAAGCTTATGACTCTAAAGTTCAAGAATTCTGAACGGGTTAATCGGGTTCTCGAGGATTGGCACTTTCCGCGGGGAGTTTCCCACCAAGTTGATGATAATGGTTGATTTGTTTTTGTTTTGTTTATTTACTTGGTTCTTGTGTAAGCTTTAGCTGTGTTTACCAGTGTTTGGTGGTTTTGGTTTTGTTTACTCTTGTATGGCATGTCATACATGAGAACTAATATGGCACTCTGTCATATTACTTGTAATTTTTGGTTGTGTGGAATGCATTTTACCGGGTGAATCCCTTTACCCAAAAAAGATTATCAAAGTCATATAAACCCATTAATATGAATAACACAGCGGATTAATTAGTTTTAAATCTTGTTATATTGATTAATAGAAAACCCATTTTATATGTAAAACCCAAACCCCGGATCCATATACGATTTTGCATGCGTACAAAACAACATCCATATGGGGTTTATGTAATACAACCTTTCAAGATGCAAGAGAGATGAAAAAGATGACGGTTTGAATAGCAAGCCTGCAACAGAGAAAACCTCAAGCTTGTATACCCAACGAGCTCCAACAAACACCTTGGTTGCTAGGGTCCTAATACTTGATGCAAGAACAAACCCTTTTGTTCTTTTTCTTCTTGTTGTTCTCGGCCTCTAATGGAGAGAAAAGAAATAAGAGATGTGTGTGTGAGAAAGAGACTGTAGAGATTATTCACCCAAGAATTATGATCCTCCAATCCCTCTCTTGCATATCTTGAAAGAAACAAAAGGAGGAGAGAGAGGAGGGATGAGGTTTTTCCCACCCAAAATTCAAATCCCCTTTTATTACTTACAATTTATTTACTTATAATGTTTATGTTATAAACATTGTTAGGAATTAGCAAGATTATCAAAGTCCAAAATAACCATTTATTAAGGAAAAACGCAGCGGAAGATATTAGTTTAAAATCTTGTTAACTATTACACATAAACAAATTTATGTTAAACCAAACCAGGATCCATATACGATTATCAAGCTATCAAGAACACAACCATAAGGTGTTTAACATACATACCTTCAAGTCCAGAAATCTTGAAGGAGATGATGATTATGAACGACTAGAATCCAAGGAAAGGAGTCCTCAAGGTTGTATACCCGAGAAGTTTCAACAAACACCTTTGGTTGCTAGGATCCTTCAACACTTGATTCAAGAACAACCCTTGTTCTTGTTCTCGGCTGGAGTTGGAGAGAAAAGAAGAAGGAGCAATGTGTGTGTGAGAGAGAGATGTATCCAAGAAGTGAAGATCCAATAGATCTTCATGCATGTTATTTAAACCAACAAAAGGAAGAGAGAAAGAGAGGAGGGGCCGGCCCCCCTTAAGGGGTTTTCCCCCCAAAACTCACAACCCAATTTGTTAATTTTCATTTTAACATATTATTATTATTTATCCAAATAAATAATAAATCTCTAATATAAATTATCCATATAATTTACTTATCACACACATATGCAAATGTTCAGAAAACCCCATTTTCCAAATATGCAAGTGTTGATAATCATTACTTAGATCATATCTAGTAATAATTATCGTGGCTTTTGTCTAGCTTGTTATTGGGTATGACCAGAATTGAATCAATACGCACTAGCCACATCAACTATAATATGTTTCTTGGGCAGATCAATTCCAACAATCTCCCACTTGCACAAGATACATAGAAGATTGATGTAAATAGCAAATACCGCCTAACAACGGTTTACTATCCCTAATACGCATGACGAAGTGCCATTCAATAACATCATCCTCTTCAAGTCCCATACTTGAAAAATGATTTAGGTGAAACTATCATTTATCCTTTTGTCGCAAATGTCATGTTAAATCCAGAGACACAGAATGATCATTCTCTGTTGATTTAACTTATCAGGCCTTAGACATTTAACTCTCAACGAATAAGAGGTACAAATCCCCTATTGACTACATACGTCTCTCACTATCGCCTTGTATTACTCTTGAGCTTAGCCTTATGTACTGACATATTTCAGAGCAGCGAAGAACTAAGTCAAAGAATAATAGTCGGTGAATATCAAGACCCTATATGTATCTCAGGTCAGAGGATACTATGATGTTCGCCTTTACTCAAATTTACTTATGATCACAAATCACAAGGATTCCATGCAGTAAAGTTGAGGGAGGGTCAGTCCAATATTTATCCCATAAATATCTATGAACCTTGTAGCAAACCCTTTGCTATATTCATACCTAATGAATATCTACTAATCCAAGTTCATAATAGTCTTACTTTAATATTTGTTCCCACAACTATGATCGACTACGGACGTTTAGAATAATTCAAATTATTCACGGATTTAAACATACTAAAATGGAACATAACCCAAGAACATGACCATAACCAAAACCATATGATTGAGTTAAAATAAAATTGTTCCAATATACAAATACAAAATTCTGATCAAATCCAATCACTAGAATATCAAAGTCCTAAGGCGCAAGTATGACCCTCATGCTTCGGCCTTTCAAGGAGTTTCGTGAGTGGGTCCGCAATGTTTTGATCAGTGTGAACTTTGCGAATACATGTCTTTCCTTTTTCAACTTCATCCCTTATGTAGTTGAACCTCCGCTCAATGTGCCTAGTCTTTTGATGTGCACGGGGTTCCTTGATTTGAGCAATGGCACCCTCATTATCACAAAAGATTTCTAGAGGGTCCTGAACGTTACGGACCACTCTTAGATCGGCAATCAACTTTCTAATCCATGCAGCTTCTTGAGCTGCCAAGGAGGCGGCGATGTATTCAGATTCTGTAATGGACAAGGCGACCACGTCTTCTTTTGCGCTCTTCCAGGAGACAGCACCACCATAGAGAACGAAAACATATCCCGATTGTGATCGAGAATCATCTCGATCGGTTTGGAAACTCGCATCAGTGTAACCCTTTACAACGAGTTCATCCTCACTAGAGCCATATATGAGAAACATATCCTTAGTCCTCCTAAGGTATTTCAATATGCTCTTAACAGCCATCCAATGGCTAGTTCCCCGGATTTTGTTGGTACCTGCTTGTCATGCTCAAGGCGCATGACACATTCGTTCTAGTGCATATCATGGCGTACATGATGGATCCTATAGCAGATGCATACGGGATTCCATTCATTGTATCTTGCTCATCCTTTGAGCTTGGACATTAAGAAGCACTCAACAATGTTCCTCTTTGAATAGGTAACAAACCTTTCTTAGAGTTTTCCATCTTGAATCTTTTCAAGAATTTGTCAATGTATGCACTTTGATTCAAACCTATCAACCGCCTTGATCTATTCCTATAGATCCTTATTCCTAGAATATAGGCGGCTTCACCAAGATCCTTTATGGAAAAACAACTTCCAAGCCAGGCTTTTACACCTTCCAAGGTTGGAATGTCATTTCCAAATAACATTATTTCATCGACATACAATACCAGAAAGGTAATGATGCTCCCACTAGCTTTCTTGTAAACACAAGCTTCATCAGCGTTTTTGATGAATCCAAATTTCTTGACTTCATCATCAAACGGCGATTCCAACTCCTAGATGCTTGTTTCATTCCATAGATTGATTTCTTTAACTCGCATACTTTATTTGGATGTTGTGGATTGACAAAACCTTCAGGCTGAACCATATAGACATCTTCCTCAAGATGGCCATTTAGAAAAGCAGTTTTGACATCCATTTGCCATATCTCATAGTCATAATATGCGACTATGGCAAATAATATCCTTATAGACTTTAGCATCGCCACAGGCGAGAAAGTTTCATCATAATCAACCCCTTGAGTTTGAGTGAAACCCTTCGCTACAAGTTTCCATGCATATCAGTCTTCTTCTTGAAAACCCACTTACTTCCAACCAGTTTGGAATTTAGAGGTAGAGCAACCAAGTCCAAAACTTGGTTATCATGCATGGATTGCATCTCAACATTCATGGCTTCCAGCCATTTGTCATAATCAGATTGTGACATTGCATCTCGGTATGTGGTTGGTTCATCCGAATCTACCACATAGCATCCATCCATGAAAAATCCATATCTCTCAGATGGGGTGCTAATTCTACCAGATTTGCGAATGTTTTGTGTGTTTTGATCAACCATTTGATCATCTTCAACAACCTCTTATTTATTGCTAGTGTCAACCAAACGTGTATCAGCTTGTGGTTCTCGATCCTCCTCGAGTTCCACAGTTCTGTCAGTTCCTTCCATAAGGAACCTTCTTTCCACGAACTTTGCCTTCCGAGCTATAAACACTTTACGCTCATTTGGATTGTAGAAATAATATCCCATCGAATCTATGGGATATCCTACAAAAATACACTTAGTGAATCGATATTCAAGTTTTTCAGGGGTATAGATCTTAACATAAGCCTCAGAACTCCATACCTTTAAATATGATAATGATGGAGCCTTTCCATGCCATATTTCAAAAGGTGTTTTATCCACTTTCTTGGTTGGTGCCATATTTAAAATACGGGATGCGGAGATCACAGCAAAACCCCAAAATGATAGAGGTAACGAGCTTCTAGCCATCATGGATCGAACCATATCCAATAAAGTTCGATTCCTCCTCTCGGACACACCATTATGTTGTGGTGTTCCAGGTGGAGTAAGTTGTGAGACAATCCCACAACTCCTAAGATGTTCTAGAAATGCATCATTGAGGTATTCACCTCCTCTATCGGAACGTAGTAATTTGATTGTCTTGTTGAGTTGATTTTGTTCTTCATTTTGGAAGACTTTGAACATTTCAAAGGCCTCATTTTTGTGTCTTAACAAGAACACATACCTATAGCGACTATAATCGTCGGTAAAGGTAATGAAGTATCTTTCACCATTTCTTGTCATTGTCCTAAAAGGTCCACATACATCCGAATGCATGATGCCTAATAAGTCTTTCGCCCTTTCATTTGTACCATTAAAGGGCTCTTTGGTCATCTTTCCCAATAAACAAGATCACATTCATCAAATGAATCAACATTTGATTTCAAAAGACCATTCTTTCGAAGTGTATGAATGCGATTCTTGTTTATGTGACCAAGTCGACAATGCCAAAGGAAGGTATTACTCAAATCTGCTTTGAGTCTTTTGGTGTTAGCTTGATACAACGAGTTATCAATGTATGAGTCATCATGAATTAATTCATAAATTCCATTAAACAGCATCGCTTTAAAGTAAAAGACATTATCCATGAAAACATAAATACCATTGTCAACAAAATTAAGATCATAACCAGATTGTCTTAATAAAGAAACAGATATAATATTCCTAGTCAAACTAGGGGAATATAGACTTTTTTTCAAAACAATTTCCAAAACATTTGGAAGCTTTAAAACATAATCTCTTTGGGCTTGGACGTCAACCTTTGGTCCATTGCCCATGAAGAGACTTATATCTCCTTTCTTCACATCATTTCTTCTTTTGAACCCCTGCAATGAATTGTAGATATGAGTTCCACATCCGGTATCCAATACCCTTGTGTTAGAAGAAATAATATTAAGATCAATGTGGATCATGAAAGTTGTGCCTGAGGTTTTGCCCGCATCACTCATAGCTTTCAACTCTTTGTGATAGGTCGGACAGTTCCTCATCAAGTGACATATCTCCCCATAACCAAAACATGGATCCTCAGCGCTAACCTTTAGCTTATTTGGTTTTGGCTCCGCCTTTGCCTTTCCCTTGAACCCCTTCCTGACTTGCTCCTTACCCATAACAACCTTTGCTTTGGGTTCAGGGTGATGCCTCTTCTTTGAGCCACCTTCATTGATCGCAAGAACGGGTAAAACCTTTTAGACGGGACAGTTAAGCCGTTCAAGCTGATCATTTGGCTTTTCATCTTAAGCACATAAGATGACATGGTTTCTTCCATATGACATGCATGAAGCGCTCGAACCGTTTCGAAACGCTCAACCCTAGCTTGAGTAAGGAACATTTCCTTAAGCTGGGTAATCATGTCATACGCCCCATGATTCTCGAAATCCTTTTGGATCTCGGGAATCATTGTTCCCAACATGAGGCAAGAAACTTGTACCGAATCCTCGGTGTATTTGAGCCAATCCGCATAGGCATCCAAGTTGTTGACATCGGGTTCATCGGGAATAGGGTCGTCTAAAATGTAAGACTTCTTTTCTTGCTTGAGAACAATTCTCAAGTTTCGATACCAGTCCATGAAGTTGTTATAGTTTAGATGATCCTTATCTAGAATGGATCTTAGTGATAGGTTATGCACAGGTGGGATAATTGCGTTCGGTGCGTTGTTTGCGGCCATCTATAAAAGAATTTAACAAAGTTCAATTTAGTATTTTCGATATCAATAAAATTTTAATCTTTAATACCATTTAATGTCTCCAAGACAATTATTGATTAAAATCTAGAATCCAACGTTTCATTCAAATAGTAGTTAGGTGACCTTTATCCTACTATTCGAATTAACAAGGTAGTCAACGTTTGACAATTGCAACCCTTTGCAACTTCTAGTCTTATGGGATCGGTTAAACATCATATGTTTAGTTGGTATGTTTAATCCCATCAACACCTTTGAATGCCATGTTAAGGTGACCCTTTATTCATGGTTTCCAAATCAAGTCGCCCTACTTACACACACGTGTGAGTTTACACATACAAGTGGTTAGGTGACCCTAAAGCCAAAAGTATTGTAAAACAACCTTAAGATCACAAGTTTTCTTAAATGTGGTTAGGTGACCCTATCCCACTATCAAGTCTACAAGTGACGAGCATGACATAAGGTAGAAGATGGTGAACTCCCACTTGACTCCGCATCCTTATGCTTCAAGCGTTCACTTCTTGTTGTGATCCAACTCTTCACTTGGGCTCCCAAAAGGTGTTATAGTTGCATCTTCTTTTACAAAATATATCCTAATACATTATGTCTAATAAAAGAAATACGACTATTCTACTTATGATTACAAATCATTTGAAAGATTAAATAGATTACAACCCGAATAAAGAATATTACATCCAATTGTATAAATCATAAACGATAATTCTTCAATACACACAAGGTCATGGTTTGGTAATGAACTTCCACACAAACAGAGAACATACACAAGGAAATGGTTCCTCTTACCCGTAGTTCTCGGCCTAAAACAGAGAACACATAGTTCTAAGCCAGAAGACCAAAGCTTCAGAGGTTTCGGCCCGAAAGCTATGGTTCACCGAGAACCTATTGTTCTCGGTCAAGACCGAGAAGTTGTTTTCGGTCAACACCGAGAACCATGATTCATCATCATCAGTTCTCGGTCCAACCGAGAACATGTTTTCGGTCAACCGAAATCTCATGGTTCCCAACCATGAGTTCTCGGCCAACCAAGAACAGGGTTTCAGGTGTCTTCGTCCAGACCGAGAACCATGGTTTTCTACCATTGAGTTCTTGGCCAAAACTGAAGAACACAGTTTCAGCCCAAACAAAATTTGGCAACCAAAATGACTAATTTTCCAGATTTTTACCACATACATGTATGGCACAAACATGGAAAACCAAGGGGCAACGAAAATGCCTAAAGTCCTCGGCCAAAATGGTAACAATTACCATTAAAGCTGAGCACTTTAGAACCCATTTTTGAAGCATGTAATCGTATAAGCGGCTCTTGATGGCATTGTTGGGAATTAGAAAGATTATAAAAGTCCCAAACAAACATTTATTAAGGAAAAACGCAGCGGAAGATATTAGTTTAAAATCTTGTTAACCATTACACATAAACCGCTTTACGTTAAACCAAACCAGGATCCATATACGATTATCAAGCTATCAAGAACACAACCATAGGGTGTTTAACATACATACCTTCAAGTCCTGAAATCTTGAAGGAGATGATGATTATGAACGACTAGAATCCACGGAAAGGAGTCCTCAAGCTTGTATACCCTTCAACACTTGATTTCTGGACTTGAAGGTAGGATCCTTTGGTTGCTAGGATCCTTCAACACTTGATTCAAGAACAACCCTTGTTCTTGTTCTTCTTCTTGTTCTCAGCTGGAGTTGGAGAGAAAAGAAGAAGGAGCAATGTGTGTGTGTGAGAGAGATGTATCCAAGAAGTGAAGATCCAATAGATCTTCATGCATGTTATTGAAACCAACAAAAGGAAGAGAGAGAGAGAGAGAGAGGGGAGGGGCCGACCCCCCTTAAGGGGTTTTCCCCCCAAAACTCACAACCCAATTTGTTAATTTTCATTTTAACATATTATTATTATTTATCCAAATAAATAATAAATCTCAAATATAAATTATCCTTATAATTTACTTATCACACACATATGCAAATGTTCAGAAAAACCCATTTTCCAAATATGCAAGTGTTGATAATCATTACTTAGATCATATCTAGTAATAACTATCGTGGCGTTTGCATAGCTTGTTATTGAGTATGACCCGACTTGGATCAATACGCACTAGCCACATCAACTCTAATATGTGTCTTAGGAAGATCAATTCCAACAAACATAATATAAGTAACATGCAATATGTCATTTAACCAATTTAAATAACATCTTTCAAAATATAAATTATCCACATCATAAATTATCCCAATTTCCAAATATAATAAGTGTTGATAATTATTACTTAGATCATATCTAATAATAATTATCGTGGCGTTTGTCTATCTTGTTATTGGGTATGACCCGACTTGGATCATAACGTACTAGCCACATCAACTCTAATATGTGTCTTGGGCAGACCGATTCCTACAATTAAAAAGTAAGCATAAGCTAATAAATAATCTCATCTTCTTGAGCTTGAGGCTTCCATTCTTCTATCCAACCTTACAGACGTGGCACTTTCTTTAAAATAACCGACAGTGGTTAGGACGCACAGAGGGCAGTGTCCATCTGATTATGTCCTCCACATGCAGAAATTCTATATCCGTGTCCTCCTTGATGATGCCCAAGGCCAGTCCATCAAAGTTTTTGAGAATGAAGGATCAATCTTTTTCTTCAAAGTCAATGCTTGCAATTCTTCCATTTCCCTGGACTTCATAATTGGGCCTTGTCATCTGCCACGTCATAATTAAGCATTCCATCATTTTAGCGAGAGGGTTCTTGTTCTTGATCTTTGACTCATAGTTCTCTTCAATATATCTGATCTCCCTCATCCTCTTCACTCTTTTGTTCCTTTCAAATTGAGAAAGTTCCAATTTCCTCTTCTTGTTCAGCATTAGGAATCCCTTCCTAGCTTGATCCCTGAGATGTTTAGATAGATCATTTTGTTGTCTTCCAGCAAAACTATGTCTGTTATGATAATCATACAGATTCATAGTTGCCATGTCAGTCACCTGCTCCCTCTTGAAGTCTAAAAAGTCATCTCTAAAAATCATTTCTTTCAGTTAACCACTAGACATGATCACTTTAAATGTTTAAGTTTGTGAATCAAAGAAGGTCCTCTTTGGTAGGTCCACATTAGAAGGTGGCCTTTGTTGTCTTTGATGAGAGGCTCTAGTGGTAGGAATTGGGACACTTACAGCTGAGGGTCTAGAAGTATGTTTCTTCTTTGTTATAGGGACCCTCACATGCCCATATTTCTTCTCAAACAACTCAACAGTTTTCTCCTTGGGAAGCAAAATCAGCTCCAAGTAGTTTTCACCCTCCTTTGCCAAAGTTGTTATCATCCCCATTAACTCATCATTAGTTGGGCCTTCAGGGATAGATCTTTGTGGTCCAATTAGTTCACCCTTGAGTCCACACTGGACTTGTAATATTTTCCTCTGTTCAGCTTCAAGTTTTACCCATTCATCCGTCTCTGTGTATAATAAGTCTTTCAACTGACTTTTACCAAGGTTGTCAAAGGCACCTTCAACCATACCTTTGCTAAACATCAAGCCTTTGAGGGTCTTGATCCTGTTCTCATCTGCTCTACATGTTCCACTGGTTCTTCTTTCACAGACACTATAAAGAGAACCTATGATGATATAGTCTTTTCAGCCTCATACAAAGAAACTTCTCTGATCTTCTCAAGTATTTTTTTCATCACTTCTGCTTCTTTCCTCCATCAATCTGTCAAATAAGATAATCTATTCATTTTCCCACAATGTCTTCTTCTCCTTCTTCTCCTGCTCAGCCCGAGTTATACTCTTGGTCTCTTTGTGGTTTTCTCAAATTCGTCTTTTCTTGAAAACCTTTTGAAATGTATTTCTACTTGTTCCTTTGTGAGATTGTCCACAATTTCAAAAGATATTTCATGTCTTTTCCACCAAACTTATTGAATAGTCTTTCAATATTTTCACTCTGATTTATTTATCTCCTCAATCTCCCCATCTCATCCTTCTTAACTTCTTCTACAGTCACAAAATAAGCATTTTCAAGTTCATCAAATTTCATATGGCTAATTGCTTCTCAGAGTAGCCATGTTGCCTCAGAAGAGCTCTAAATTCCTGAGAGTCTTTATTCTTCCTATCGATCCTCTTCTTAATGTCTTATAATTCTCCATCCAATAACTCATGCAGCTCCTCATCAGACATTGGAGCTAGGGTATCAAACTTGTAGCCATGATTAATGAGTTTTATGATAATTGGATTCTTCATTTTAGCATCATCCAAACTATGTTTTATATTCTCTCTATGTTCATCAGTTAGCTCAACATTAGGGGAATCACCTGTATCATCAACATCATCAGAAAAATCATCATGAGCCTCTATTCTTGTTTCATTCACTTCAGGCTCAGTATGTGTATCATCATGCATAACCGTTTGGATAGAACAACCTTAAGTGGATGTGAGACCAACTCTGGTAATTGTGTCGGAGTGTGTTACTCGAAGAAATGCATTTGAAAGAACAAAGGATTTGATTAGAGACTAGATCTACAAGAACACTTAGTTATTTAGTGAAGGTGAACATGTTTATGATCGTTCTATATCTGCAAAAATTTGCATCTAATTTGATTGTTGCATCAAACTATACATTACAATCGTTTTATGTCAATTTACCGAATTTAAGATGTAGGTACCAAAACCAAACCCTTTTTCCCTTTCTAAATCATGCGTTATTGCAATATTAATACTCTTAAATCCATTCAAATTCAGTTTATGTGATCATATGATTTGAAATTGGTTTCTTGGGTTATGTTCATGATTATGATACATTCAATTGCGAAGATGAGCATTTACAGTACCATTTGACACCCACATGGTTTGTTTAGGATTTCTTCAATTCGTTTATGTTTCTTTTTTATTTTTTATAAATTTCTTGTTTTCTGATCAATATCATGATTGAACAATGTGTGGTTTAATATAATCTAATATTAAACTATTTGTTGGTCTAATATAATCTAATGATTAAACTATTTGTTGTCTAATATTAGCATTTATATACAGAGTTTTAGTTAAAACATTCAAGCCATCATGCGCGAAACTTGCTTAATCGAATAGCTCCCATATTTAACAAGTAACCTTAAGCCGTTGTTGAAACTTTCTTTTTAACCCGATGCGAAGTGGATGAAACTCTTAAACCATATGACCTCATGTTGATCACTTTATTGCCTAACTTTTTATATTTAATTAGTACACGTTAAATATTATCACAAAAACTATATTCTTGTAATATTGAAAATTTAATTTTTGCGTAATAGGTCTTATGCATTGAAGATAGTCAAAATGCATTGTTGGCAGCTTTTGACCCATTTAACCCATTACTTTTTAACTCGTTTAACATATAACATAAGTAAATAGGCCACTTATTTGTATTATCAACTAAAAAATTTATTGTGGGATTTAACACAATAGTTTTTTTACAGTTAGGAGTTGCATCGGTATCTATTTATGAACCTCCGCCTTTTGGTCTTGGTATATGTGATCAAATTATTGTGATTCTTAGTCATTTTAGGTAATAATAAACATTAAATCTTGCTATATTGTTACACTTAGACGTATGTGGTGGTGTGTTCTTCCAACTTGGTTCAGTGATTTGTATAGTTGCAATGGTGGTTGCCTACATCCTTACAATATTTTCGGTATTATTTCTAATTTAAGTTTCATTATTATAGGTGGTATTATTTACTTCTAAGTTTTTGAACCGCTCAATTCTGAGTATTAATGCATAAAACCTTCTAAATCATTTGTATCCATGAAAAGTTGGATGATTGATGAACCACTAAAGTTTTTGTAATCATATGCATCAAAAAGTGATATTTTTGGATTTATTTGTTCGATCCAGTTGACAGATTATTATTATTATAATTGTTACTAATATTGTTATTGTATTATTTTGCGGATAAAATATAGTTAAAGAGTAACTGGTTTGATACATATTTCTCCTAATGTAGAGCAACAACTAGGAATGAATGGATTAACAATAAAGGTAGTTCTTTCATTATTGTTTCATAAAGTAATAATATAAATTTCAATCTCAGTTCTTACACATTATTTTAAAAAAACTTACTAAATGACAAAATTATTCTCTCTTTTGACCTGTCATTTTTTTCTACTTTCTGTGCATTTTTGAAGCGATGATTGCGATTTGAAGAATCAGATAATTTGATTTACGTTTTGCTAAACATTGTTACTTAAGTAAGGTATATATTCCAACTTCTTACCTATGTTATACTTTCTCTCTAACGTTTTTCTGTTTTGGTTCAAAAAAGGTCAATATAAAAACATATTGATTTGTTGTTCAAATTTTAATAGGTCTTTTTAAAATCATATCGCTTTGGTTCAACTCAAAACTTGTCATTTTTAAAGAGAATTGATTTGCTTCAGGTTAAAACAGGTCATTTGAAAAACATATCAATTTGGTTTGGGTCAAAATTGGTCATCTTAATAAGGTTTCGATTCGTTTCGAGTTCTTAAATCTGGTTCGAAAGTGCTTCAGCTTATCAGGATGTAAGTTTTCACATAAAATGGTTTCAAGTTGACTTCTGCAAGTCAAAGTTATTAAGCCATGGCTCCGGGAAAAAAATCTGCTTGATGGGAAAAAGTCATTACGTTTCGTAGCAACAGTTTTGGTAGTTACTTGTGTTTGTTTGTTTAGTGTACCTGGGCCAATACACAAACGGGCCAAATCAAATTTTCGAGTCATAATCAAAATTAAAGGTTTCCATAGTTTTATCTTCTCAGTTTGAATAAAATTTTGGTTATTTACCAAATATTGAGAAATCGGGTTCAGGTTTTGAACTGGTGAACCCGAGGAATCAAGCTTTAAGGTTGAGAAACAAGAAAACAAACCCAAATAAAAAAAAAACTTGAATCTTTCCTAGATTCTTAGCGGGCTGAAATTTTTGAGGAAAACCGACCAAAAGGTGGAGTTTTATCCACACAAATGGAGAAGTTAGCGACTGATAAGCAATCTAAAAGATTAGAAAGTTACAAGGCAAAACAGAAGTTAGCGACTGAATTGCATACACGTTGTTACTTTTATGAAACTTTATTTAGTATAACTAATAATACACGATTATTATAGGTAAATTTGTTATTACTGATTGCCAACTTATTGTTATTTATTCTAATTGCTTAGAAGATGTGCCTTCTGCAAGAATGCAAGACATGTTGGTTTATTGAGGTAACATTTATTGGGTTTTCTTGTAATCTTTCTTCATTTTTTATGGAACTTGTATGATCATACTAAAGGTGGATCGTTTTCACCCAATCATCAGATAAGTTTTATATAACACATTTAAATGAATTTGGCATACAACGTCTTTTGACCGTAAAATAACTGACTACCCATAATGACTATTTAACCCTTAGCTATTTCCCTTCAAGGGTTTTCTTGTTTTACTCTTTTTTTTAATTGAGAGTTGTGTGTTCAGTTTTCAGATTCCACAACATATTCCACGACAGGGTCTATTCAGTTTTTTGGTTTGGGATTGTAATTTTTTGCTTAAAAAAAGGCCATAGATTACTTTTGGCGTAATTTGTTTGTTATTTAATAATTAGTTTATTATTACAAATTTGGGCGACACAATTTATTATTTTTTAAAAAAAAATACTTGACATTAAGAAAATGAAAACCATAATCCATGACCTCAATAACAAAAGTCATTTTTTACGGGTTCAATTTAGTTTAAAAGCTGGTTCACTTTGGTTTATACGATTTTCAATGCGTGCATAACCGAAGCCGAACCAAAACTTTTATTTGTTAACAAACTTAAAAATCAAACCGTCGGTTTTAATTTGGGTTTGTTATTTCGATGCAATTTTGTATGTTATTTCAGTTTTTAGATTGGTTATTTCGGTTTTATACACACTCCTAATGTTATTATATCTGGGATGTATGGGATGATTTGTATGTTGGTATGTATAGTATCAATTGAGGTATGTCAGTATGGATAGGTTGATGTACATATGCAAAGTTCAAAATATTAAGGCTATCTTAATGTACTAATTTTACACAAAGTTGCATAGCAAAATGTTTTGTATTAAAGATGCGTTGTACACTTGTAGCTATACGCTACCTAAAGCTGGTGTGTTTTTCTCTTTTGATAATTTCAAACTGTTTAGAGGGCATGTTAGTGTCTTATTTTCATTTAGTATAGAAAATATTATTCGATTATACCAAAGAGGTTAATTTTAGAATTATATGTATGATAAGATGATTAGGTCTCTAATTCTTACTTTTTATCCATTTTTCAGTAACTCCTATTAGAATACATCCCACTTTGGGTGAAGTAGTTTAGTTGACGTGGCATTCAAATTCTTAGTTAACCCTGTTGTGGATGTTGATGCACTAGAGGGTGCAAGTTGGAATATCCACATATATTGAGAGAGTAAACTTTGCACCCAATGCGATACGAATTTGGCATCATTCTCATACTCATTTCCTTAAATAAAATTTCAGTAAATGAGACGTACGACCATTTAGTCCATTTCCCACATCCTTATTGTGCATCCTCAATCACTTACGTCACATCATTTTTATAAGAGAAAAAAAAACCTCTAAAATATCACAAAATAATTAAAAAAAGTTATATAACAAAAAGAAAACAAAAAAAATAAAAAAAAAACATAAAAAATCCAAAATGTTTATCTTGCATCCCCGGTCCAAAATTTAACCCTTCAAAGAAATTGAAAAAATACTTAAAAAATATAAAAAAATGAAAAAATAAATAAGTAAAAAAACCAAAAAAAAATATCTAGCATTCCCCGTTCCAATAAATAAATTGTGATAATCGTCAATTTCAGGTTAACTCCGTTAACTCAACTCCGTCAATTCAAACTTTAAGATCATTGAATCTATAACGCACACATTATTACATTTAAACTAGGGTTTAAATGACGCTTAACACTTACTACATGTGTAGTCTTTCGGGATTTGCACCGAAACGCAAACGAGTTGACGCAAACGATTGATAAATAAACGAAAAACGTCAAAACAATAATTATGTGATAATTATGTGTTAGACTTATGTGTTATGTGATAACATGATTATAAACGTTAACTCAAGACGAAAACAAGCTAGTTAGGCTAGAAAAACAACACTTGAAAGTAGAGGGACTAGAGTGTAACTTGTATATCTATAAATATAACCTTAACACTTAACCCTAACTTATTATCATAAACCTACAAGCTCCGATCGGCCCCTCCCTTGCTCCCTCTTGGCTGCCGTCCACAAGCACACACACATACAAGCCCTAATCAAGTGTTTAATCCAAGAACTAGGTGCTAGGAAGGTATAATTGATCATCCTTTACCTTCTTGTTGTTTAATTTTGATGTTTAATGGGTTAATTAAGAACCCTAGGCAGCCGATTTTTATAAGTATGTATGAGTTAACATGATGGTTGTTGAATTCATGATGATTGATAACTAGTATTGACGTTGTTGCTTGATTGATTGTTGTCTTTGATTTGAGTTAAAACACAAACCCTAATCTTGTATGTATCGTGTAATTGATATGCATGGATAGTGGTTGTAGTGTCTAGCATGTTATATGATTGATTTATGGTCCATAGATAGTTAAATTGTTGAGTTTTGATGTGAACAGATTCTGGACAGAATGTGTATACGATGTTTAAGTGACTGTAACGAAGTGTAAACGTGAAAATTGGTTGAGATTGTGGGTACTGCAGTAAACTAGGTTGAGTCTAGTTTCTATAAAGTATAAGTTTGTAATTTTTGGGCAAGTAGAAGTTTACTTTTATGATTTTACAAAAACGTTGTGCAAAGCTGAGCTGTTAGACCTGCTGTTAGGTTATGTTGTAAATGTTATATCTCATGAACTACGAGACCAATTGGGTTGGTTCCACTTCTGGAAGTTGACTCATTGAGTTAGGAACCAAACCCAAGTGGTCTTGCATTATTTGGATTTTTCATTTAACGGGAATTGCAAATAACATTCTGTTGCGCATGAATCTGACTGATATGAGTTTACTGTAGTGTTTTGATCATTATGAGAAATCTATATGGAATAAAAATAAGATAAAATATGTTCTGGAAACCTAAGACATGTATGTTTCAGTGGTGATTTTTGGTGAATTAATTGAGATGATATGATCGGTGAAATAGTACAATCTTTCAAGTAGAAATTCTGTCACAGTGAAACTAGCTGCTGAGTTGTGTATAAATGCATGAAATATGATATTTCTTATATAATTGTTATGTTTTGACCAAAATACCCTTGCGGGGAATAGTTGCAAATTGATTGCCATGATTTGACCAAATTGCCCTTATGGGGAATAATGGCTAGTAAATTGTTATTTGTTGACCAAAATGCCCTTACGGGGATAATTGCTAGTAAAGTATGTTATTAATACATGACACAAAAGTAATTGTTCACTCACGTATCGTATCACAATTGTACTTGTTTAAGTCACACACGATTCACAAACGAAACACGAAACATGTTACGTGCATAGGTATTATGTGCCGAGTCTAGAGACTCGTTAAACATACCGATACTTAGAAAATCTCTTTGTTATTTAGAACGCTAGAGAGTTTCTACGACGCGCATCACTTGGTGATCTAAATCGGGATATTCTTCGCAAACAGTGAGTTCACTTACCCCACTCTTAAACTGTTTTCAAACGTTTTTCACTTGGGGGAGATAACATACTCCGATAAACGCATTTTTGAGATAAACGCATATTTAAGATTTTGTTATAAATTATATATCACTTGTAAAGACTAAGCGGCAAACGTAACATTTGAAGTCCCACACATCGAACCGGTTAATATTTAGAATAGCGAGTCACTGTTGAGTAGTACTACTGGGTTTGACAAACCCCACCCGACGCTAAGCTCAACTGGAGGTTGAGTGGGTGTAATTTTGGCTAACACTTACCATGGTCTGGATTGACCTGGTGACGGGCACTTGATAAACAGTCAGCTTCGGTGTCGAACCACTTAGTAATACTTGTTGTATAGATTAGCTACCTATCGATATATAATTTGACATAACATTATCTGGTAACGCAAAACGCCGTAACGTGGTTACGCAAAACGCAAAACGCCGTAACGTGGTTACGCAAAACGCTTAAACGCCGTAACGAGGTTACGCAAAACACTTAACGTAAACGCTGAATGCAAACGCTAAACGATTTATCTTATATAACTTGTGAACTCACCAACCTTGTGTTGACACTTTTAGTATGTTATTCTCAGGTAGCCGAGGCGGGCGCGCGGTTTAGGAGCATGCATTAAATGAAAACACTTTTATTCTGCAAACTTATTTTTAACAGTTATCTTTGGTTTTAAGTCGTCCTGCGTGACGCAACTTTTGAATTAAGGTTTTTACGCTTCCGCACTTATTTGCATTTAAACGTTTTTATGGTTTGATTATAACTGATGATTCCGATTCTGCCAGTTCACACCCTCTGACGGTAAAACTCCGTGAGTGGATTTTGAGGGTGTGACAGATTGGTATCAGAGCCATTGGTTATAGCGAACTAGAAGCTGCATGCATACTAGACTATAACCGCGACGACCCATTAGTTATAATGATACGCACTGCATAGGTTTGTGTAGTCTTGAAATCTTATCTCTTTACCTATTTTCACTCATACGCGCGCGCATACACGGCTTACCTGTAGGAATGTCGACGCCACCCTCATCATCATCCGATTCGATGACGCATGCTCACGGGAAGGAACCTCAGTTACCTACCGCCTCGCCACCCCGCGTAGTCCCGGAACTCGAAGCTCCCGCACCGAAGAGGTACCGCCTATCCGGAGGCCTTTACGAAAACGACGTTAGCTGGGATTGGTACCCTAACATGATCAGACGTATGGTCTATCGCGAACAAGTTCCCCCGTTGCCTCACCCGAACCATCCTGCTTATCCCAACACCCTACCACCCATAACCGAACCTGTAGAGCGAGTTCTCGCAGCTGTCGTTTCTTGTTTGGAGCGTGATGTGGGTTACATGCGCTACACGAGAGAGAACGTTTCCAGACTGTTTAAAGACGGAACCGAGACTAAGGAGGAGATTGCCCGCATGGCAGCGGCAATGAAAGATATGCAAGAGACTAGTGAGCAACAAATGAAGGTTATGATGAAGATGCAAGCTGAGATGATAGACTTGCAAGAGCAACTCCAAGAAGCAAGGACCCGAACTGAGATAGCGTTAGAGCGTTGCGATGTCTTACAAATGCAACTTGCTCAGAACGCAGCCGAACCTGAGGCAGAGCCTGAGGCCGAGCCTGGGGCAGAGCCTGAAGTAGAACCTGAAGAAGATCCCGAAGAGGAGCCTGAGGAAGATCCCGAGGAAGATCCCGAGGAGGAACCCGAAGAAGAACCTGAAGAAGAACCGGCTGAGGAGGAGGCACACTCAGAGGTGTCCTCAGATGACGACATCTAGTAATGATGACACTTAGATGGAGGGGTTGTCTCCATCCGAACTATTATTTTTCTATGATTTTAAGGATTGATTGGAAATACTTTGTAGCGAATACAATGGTTTTAATCATGAATTTTTTTTTTAGACTAATATGTGGTTGTGATGCGATGTTGTTTCTTATTTTCTTTCTTACCTATCTTTTATTACATGTATGGTGTGTTGTATATGAAAGAAAAATTCATGTTTAACATTTTATACGGTGATTCTAGGAAATGGCTGGAAGAAACGCTGGACGAGGACGTGGTAACATCAGCATGACTGCAGCTGAACTCCAAACTCTGCTGAATGACCATGTTGCGGCCGCCTTAGCCGCACACGTACAGAATCAAACTGGAGGTTCGAGTGGAACGTGTACCTTCAAGAACTACCTTGACTGCAAGCCCAGTACGTTTAAGGGCACTGAGGGAGCTATAGGCTTCCTGCGTTGGGCTGAGAAGGCCGAGTCGGCCTTTGAGATGTGTAATTGTCCCCCTGCCAGTAGGGTCAAATTCGCTGCTGGGACACTTGAGGATTCCGCCCTCACTTGGTGGAATTCAAACGTCCAGATCCTTGGGTTGGAACTGGCTAACGCGATGAACTGGGAGGAGTTCAAGAGCATGATGCGAGAGGAGTACTGTCCGAGGGAAGAAATTTCGAGGTTAGAATCGGAATTTTGGTCGTTGAAGATGGTGGGCTCGGAAATCGAAGCCTACACTACTCGTTCGCACGAGTTGGCTGTGATGTGTCCGCGGATGGTGGATCCGCCGAGCAAGAGGATAGAAATGTACATTGATGGTTTAGCACCGCAAATTCAGGGCATGGTGACGTCTTCCAGACCAGCCACGATCCAACAAGCGATCCGTTTAGCTCACAAACTGACGGATTAGGCTGTGACCCAAGGTGCGTTACCACCTAGGGGTTCGACCACTAAAGCCCGTGACAACCCGAGTAATGACCACGTCAGCAACAGTAACAGCAACAGCAACCCGAACAGCGGGAAGAGAAAGTTTGACAACACCAGATCTTCATCCTCGAACCTCCCACCGCAACAACACTACCGTAAGCCCGAGTTCACTCGGAGCTTTAACACTCAGAATCACAACAACAACAACAACGGTAGCGGGCAGGTTTCGAGCGGATATGCTGGGAAATATCCAAAGTGCAACAGGTGCAACTATCATCATGTTGGCCAGTGTGACCGTGTCAAGTGCCAAAGATGCGGAAAGATAGGTCACCCAGCGAAAGAGTGTAGAGGAGACCTTGCGGCAAAGGGTGCTCCTAAGCCACCGATGACAACTAAGGGATGTTTTGAATGTGGGCAGGAAGGTCATTTCCGGAAGGATTGCCCCAAGCTGAAACAGAATGACAACAATGGGGGTAATGGAAGTGGCAGTAATGGTGGAGGAAATGGCAAAGGAAGAGCGTTTGTGATTGGATCGGGTCAAGCCCGCAATGATCCGCATGTGGTGTCTGGTAAGTTCCCTGTAAACGATTGTTTTGCTTCTGTTTTGTTTGACACTGGAGCTGATAGGAGTTTTGTGTCGAAAGCCTTTAGCCAACTTTTAGACCTTACTCCAACCCCGTTAGACGCTAAGTTTCCTGTTGAATTAGCTAACGATAAAACTGTAGTAACAACTCATATACTTGCGGGATGTAAGTTGAAACTGTCAGGTCATGTCTTTGACATCGACCTTATTCCTTTTACGCTTAGTAGTTTTGATGTCGTTGTCGGCATGGACTGGTTATCCGAGAACCGAGCGGAGATTATATGCCATGATAAGATAGTCCATATTACCACCCCTTCCGGCGAGATCATTTCGGTCCGAGGCGAGAGAAGCGGCATGACCACCAGCGTCATTACCCTTATGAAGGCACAGAAGTATCTACGAAAGGGTCATCCGGCAATTTTGGCGCAGATTGTTGAGAAACCCGCGGAGGAGAAACGAATTGAAGATATACCTGTTGTGCGAGACTTCCCGGAAGTTTTCCCAGAGGATTTGCCCGGACTCCCTCCTATTCGTCAAGTCGAATTCCAAATCGAGTTGACACCCGGTGCAGCACCCATAGCACGAGCCCCGTATCGGCTCGCACCGGCGGAACTTCAGGAGTTGTCCACTCAGTTGCAAGATTTGTTGGATAAGGGTTTTATCCGACCTAGCTCATCGCCATGGGGAGCCCCTGTCTTGTTTGTCCGAAAGAAAGACGGGACTTTCCGAATGTGCATCGACTACCGGGAGTTGAACAAGGTGACGGTCAAGAACCGTTATCCTTTACCCCGAATTGATGATTTGTTTGACCAGCTTCAAGGATCGAGTTACTACTCGAAGATTGATCTACGATCCGGTTACCACCAGCTGAGAGTGCGCGAAGAAGATATCTCAAAGACGGCTTTCAGAACACGGTATGGTCACTACGAGTTTTCGGTTATGCCTTTTGGCCTAACCAACGCGCCAGCCGTATTTATGGATCTCATGAATCGAGTATGCAAGGCGTACCTCGACAAGTTCGTGATTGTTTTCATCGATGATATTCTCGTCTACTCCAAGAACGAGACTGACCACGAAGAGCACTTAAGGGTAATTCTGGAACTATTGAAGAAGGAACAACTGTATGCTAAACTCTCGAAATGTGAATTTTGGCTTCGCGAGGTTCACTTTTTAGGACATGTGATCAACGAGAATGGTATCCATGTCGATCCCGGTAAGGTAGAGGCCATCAAAAACTGGAAAGCACCTAAGACTCCGACTGAGGTGCGACAATTCCTAGGACTGGCCGGCTACTACCGGCGTTTCATCGAGGGATTTTCAAAAATTACTCAACCCCTCACCGCTTTGACCCACAAGGGCACTAAGTACAACTGGGGTGACGCGCAAGAATCCGCTTTTCGACTGTTGAAAACCAAGCTTTGTAGCGCCCCTATTTTAGCCCTCCCCGAGGGAACGGAAAATTTTGAGGTACACTGTGACGCATCTATATAAGGTCTCGGTTGTGTGCTGATGCAACTTGAGAAGGTTATAGCCTACGCCTCTCGACAACTACGGGTTCACGAGAAGAACTACACGACCCATGATTTGGAACTCGGAGCTGTGGTGTTTGCTCTTAAGATATGGAGGCATTACTTGTACGGTACCAAGTTTACCATTTACACCGACCACAAGAGTCTCCAACATATCTACGATCAGAAGGAGCTGAACATGCGACAGCGTCGTTGGGTCGAGTTGCCTAAAGATTACGATTGTGCCATCAAGTACCACCCTGGCAAGGCCAATGTGGTGGCCGACGCCCTCAGCAGAAAAGAAACAGATAAACCCAGACGGGTGAGAGCATTGCAACTCACGATTCATGCCAGCTTACCCGATCAGATTCGCGATGCGCAACTTGAAGCTTTGAAAGATGAAAATCTCCCATCGGAACTCATGCGGGGCATGAACAAGCAACTTGAAACTAGATCGGACGGGGTCCGATATTTTGAGAACCGGATTTGGGTTCCACGATACGGAGAGTTGAGAACTCTAGTGATGGACGAAGCTCACAAGTCCCGATATTCTATCCACCCTGGCTCAGACAAAATGTATCATGATTTAAAGGCACTTTACTGGTGGCCGAACATGAAAGCCGACATTGCCACCTACGTGAGCAAATGCTTGACTTGTGCCAGAGTCAAGATAGAATACCAGAAACCATCTGGTCTACTGCAACAACCGGAACTCCCAATGTGGAAATGGGAGCACATCTCAATGGATTTTATTACGGGTTTGCCTAAGACACCGACGGGATGCGATACCATCTGGGTGATCGTTGACCGGTTGACTAAATCGGCACACTTCCTAGCAATTAAGGAAACGGACAAAATGGAAAGACTGACTCGCGTATACATGAAAGAAGTGGTGTCTAGACACGGAGTGCCTGTCTCGATCATTTCCAACCGAGATTCTCGTTTCACCTCGCACTTTTGGAAGTCGCTGCAAAGCGCACTGGGCACCCGTCTCGATATGAGTACAGCATACCATCCTCAGACGGATGGGCAAAGTGAACGGACTATTCAGACCCTGGAGGATATGTTGCGTGCATGCGTTTTAGATTTCGGAAAAAGTTGGGAACCCCACTTACCCTTGGTAGAGTTTTCGTATAATAACAGCTACCACGCAAGTATTAAGGCAGCGCCGTTTGAAGCGCTGTACGGACGGAAGTGTCGATCACCACTCTGCTGGGCAGAGGTGGGTGACAGCCAAATCACTGGTCCGGAACTAGTACTCGAAACCTCGGAAAAGATTGTTCAAATCCGAAATCGCATGGCAGCAGCACGAGATCGCCAAAAGAGTTACGCCGACAAGCGCCGAAAACCTCTCGAATTTCAAGTGAACGATCGGGTGTTACTCAAAGTCTCACCTTGGAAAGGTGTGGTTCGCTTTGGAAAGCGAAACAAACTCAACCCACGGTATGTTGGTCCATACCGGATAACTGAGCGCATTGGCCCGGTGGCTTACCGACTGGACCTACCAACAGAACTCAGTGGCGTACACGATGTATTCCACGTATCAAATTTGAAGAAATGCCTATCTGATGAATCCCAAGTAGTCCCTTTGGAGGAACTACAAGTTGATGAACAGTTACGTTTCATTGAAGAACCAGTCGAGGTTTTGGATTGGGAAACCAAAACGCTCAAACACAGCAAAATTCCAATCGTTAAGGTTCGTTGGAACTCGAGACGTGGACCGGAGTTCACGTGGGAACACGAGGATCAAATGATGAAAAAGTATCCTCACCTTTTTGAAGGGCTAACCAAACACCGAAAACCGCGAAACCCGGCAAACCGTCAAACATCACCGGAGGTATGAATTAAATTTCGGGACGAAATTTCTTTCTACTAGGGATGATATGACAAACTGAAAATTTTTTTTTACTCTTTCAGACTCTCATCACGACTTGACTCAAATTTTCGGGACGAAAATTCTTTAACATGGGAATGATGTGACAATCGTCAATTTCAGGTTAACTCCGTTAACTCAACTCCGTCAATTCAAACTTTAAGATCATTGAATCTATAACGCACACATCATTACATTTAAACTAGGGTTTAAATGACGCTTAACACTTACTACATGTGTAGTCTTTCGGGATTTGCACCGAAACGCAAACGAGTTGACGCAAACGATTGATAAATAAACGAAAAACATCAAAACAATAATTATGTGATAATTATGTGTTAGACTTATGTGTTATGTGATAACATGATTATAAACGTTAACTCAAGACGAAAACAAGCTAGTTAGGCTAGAAAAACAACACTTGAAAGTAGAGGGACTAGAGTGTAACTTGTATATCTATAAATATAACCTTAACACTTAACCCTAACTTATTATTATAAACCTACAAGCTCCGATCGGCCCCCTCCCTTGCTCCCTCTTGGCTGCCGTCCACAAGCACACACACATACAAGCCCTAATCAAGTGTTTAATCCAAGAACTAGGTGCTAGGAAGGTATAATTGATCATCCTTTACCTTCTTGTTGTTTAATTTTGATGTTTAATGGGTTAATTAAGAACCCTAGGCAGCCGATTTTTATATGTATGTATGAGTTAACATGATGGTTGTTGAATTCATGATGATTGATAACTAGTATTGATGTTGTTGCTTGATTGATTGTTGTCTTTGATTTGAGTTAAAACACAAACCCTAATCTTGTATGTATGGTGTAATTGATATGCATGGATAGTGGTTGTAGTGTCTAGCATGTTATATGATTGATTTATGGTCCATAGATAGTTAAATTGTTAAGTTTTGATGTGAACAGATTCTGGACAGAATGTGTATATGATGTTTAAGTGACTGTAACGAAGTGTAAACGTGAAAATTGGTTGAGATTGTGGGTACTGCAGTAAACTAGGTTGAGTCTAGTTTCTATAAAGTATAAGTTTGTAATTTTTGGGCAAGTAGAAGTTTACTTTTATGATTTTACAAAAACGTTGTGCAAAGCTGAGCTGTTAGACCTGCTGTTAGGTTATGTTGTAAATGTTATATCTCTTGAACTACGAGACCAATTGGGTTGGTTCCACTTCTGGAAGTTGACTCATTGAGTTAGGAACCAAACCTAAGTGGTCTTGCATTTATTGGATTTTTCTTTTAACGGGAATTGCAAATAACATTCTGTTGCGCATGAATCTGACTGATATGAGTTTACTGTAGTGTTTTGATCATTATGAGAAATCTATATGGAATAAAAATAAGATAAAATATGTTCTGGAAACCTAAGACATGTATGTTTCAGTGGTGATTTTTGGTGAATTAATTGAGATGATATGATCGGTGAAATAGTACAATCTTTCAAGTAGAAATTCTGTCACAGTGAAACTAGCTGCTGAGTTGTGTATAAGTGCATGAAATATGATATTTCTTATATAATTGTTATGTTTTGACCAAAATACCCTTGCGGGGAATAGTTGCAAATTGATTGCCATGATTTGACCAAATTGCCCTTATGGGGAATAATGGCTAGTAAATTGTTATTTGTTGACCAAAATGCCCTTACGGGGATAATTGCTAGTAAAGTATGTTATTAATACATGACACAAAAGTAATTGTTCACTCACGTATCGTATCACAATTGTACTTGTTTAAGTCACACACGATTCACAAACGAAACACGAAACATGTTACGTGCATAGGTATTATGTGCCGAGTCTAGAGACTCGTTAAACATACCGATACTTAGAAAATCTCTTTGTTATTTAGAACGCTAGAGAGTTTTCTACGACGCGCATCACTTGGTGATCTAAATCGGGATATTCTTCGCAAACAGTGAGTTCACTTACCCCACTCTTAAACTGTTTTCAAACGTTTTTCACTTGGGGGAGATAACATACTCCGATAAACGCATTTTTGAGATAAACGCATATTTAAGATTTTGTTATAAATTATATATCACTTGTAAAGACTAAGCGGCAAACGTAACATTTGAAGTCCCACACATCGAACCGGTTAATATTTAGAATAGCGAGTCACTGTTGAGTAGTACTACTGGGTTTGACAAACCCCACCCGACGCTAAGCTCAACTGGAGGTTGAGTGGGTGTAATTTTGGCTAACACTTACCATGGTCTGGATTGACCTGGTGACGGGCACTTGATAAACAATCAGCTTCGGTGTCGAACCACTTAGTAATACTTGTTGTATAGATTAGCTACCTATCGATATATAATTTGACATAACATTATCTGGTAACGCAAAACGCCGTAACGTGGTTACGCAAAACGCAAAACGCCGTAACGTGGTTACGCAAAACGCTTAAACGCCGTAACGAGGTTACGCAAAACACTTAACGTAAACGCTGAATGCAAACGCTAAACGATTTATCTTATATAACTTGTGAACTCACCAACCTTGTGTTGACACTTTTAGTATGTTATTCTCAGGTAGCCGAGGCGGGCGCGCGGTTTAGGAGCATGCATTAAATGAAAACACTTTTATTCTGCAAACTTATTTTTAACAGTTATCTTTGGTTTTAAGTCGTCCTGCGTGACGCAACTTTTGAATTAAGGTTTTTACGCTTCCGCACTTATTTGCATTTAAAACGTTTTTATGGTTTGATTATAACTGATGATTCCGATTCTGCCAGTTCACACCCTCTGACGGTAAAACTCCGTGAGTGGATTTTGAAGGTGTGACATAAATAAATCTCGGTTTAGCCTTCAAGTTTATTTTAGCTTTTAGGGATATGTTTTCTGGGGGTTTATGTTTTCTGGGTTGGGGGCTAGGTTTTTTTTAGGTGGGTGGGGGGTTGGTTCTTGTACATGTGACGATGGAATGATAGAAGGAAAAGAAAAATGCATAAATATATAATAACCGCCACGTTGAAACTCGCATTGTCATGTACATGCTTAAAAACCTAACTTGAAAATGTTCATGTACAATAAATTTCGTGAGATAACCGTAGGTTAGTTTTTTAATATATATATATATATATATATATATATATATATATATATATATATATATATATATATAATTGTTGAATATACATTAAAATTATAACGAAACATGTTGTTTTACATGTAAAATTTTAGTGAGTTTTATTGTTTTACGTGTAAATTATTATTGAAAAGTATTATTTTATATGTAAAATATTAATTTTTACATCTAAAATCTAAAAGAACTTTTGATTTACTTGTAAAATTCTAATGAGATTTGTTGTTCTTTGTGTAAAATATTAATGAAAAGTGTTATTATTATATATGTAAAATATTAATTTTGTACATCTAGAATCTTAAGCTGTTGTTTTACATGTATAATGTTAATAAGATTTGTTGTTTCACGTGTAAAATGTTAATTAAAAGTGTTATTATATATGTAAAATATTAATATTTGCATGTAAAATATTAAAAAACTGTTGTTTTACATGTAAAATGTTTATAAGACTTGTTTTTCGTGTAAAATGTTAATGAAAAGTGTTAATTTACAAGTAAAATATTAATTTTTACATGTAAAATCTTAAAGAACTGTTGTTTTATATGTAAAACGTTAATAAGTTTTTTGTTTTACTTATAAATGTTAATTGAAATTGTTATTTTACATGTAAGATCTTAATGAACTGTTGTTTTACATGTAAATGTTAATGAAAAGTGTTCCCCAAGAAAAAAAAAAACTAAACTCGCTAAAAATTAAACTAAACCAGAATGCTAAACTATGTTTGAGTTTTTTTTTTTGAATGAGGATACTATATAAACATTTTGGTTTTTTTACTCTTTTTTAATTTTTTTCGTTTTTTTATATATTTTTTAATTTTTTTTCCCAATTTTTTGAAGTTTTTTTTTGGACCTGGAATGCTAGATAAACATTTTTATTTTTTTTACTTTTTATTTATTTGTTTATAATATTTTTAATTATTTTTTTTTATTTTTAGGGTTTTTTTTTCTCTTATAAAAATGATGTGATGTAGGAGGTGATTAATGGTGCATCATAAGGATGTGAGAAATTGATTAAGGGTTGAGAATGATTTTCCCCACTTTTTTGGAGTTCCCTGATGAACTCACCCCATATATATATATATATATATATATATATATATATATATATATATATATATATATATATATATATTTATACATATATTACCCACGTACTAATATATATTAAAGCAAAAAACACAACAAGGCAACATATATATATGACCTTATAGATGAGTAAATTACTAGCATACCCATAAAAGCATCGATAATGAGCCCATTTTTAAAGGTGTTTTTATGTGACAAGTTACCACTTGCCCAACCTTTAAAAACACCATTTCTAGCACCTTTCTTCTTTCCTAATTACACTCACGTAGTTTTTTTTAGTTGTTTTTTATTTGAACTGATGTGTGAAAATCTATATATAAATATCAATAACTAATTCTCGCAATTCAACACTCAGTCTTAAATTTATAAAACCAAACAATCCTAACTAAGCTTCAAACAAACGGCAAGTGTATCGGTTGCGTAGCAGCACAGTATAATGAAAGTCCGGATGTCGAACACAAAGAGACGTGAGAACGGATCAGTCTAATATATTTATTTATCTTGATTATTTAAAAATAACTTAATTAATTTAACTTAACTAACAATGAAACTTAACGGAACAAACAATATTAAGAAAACAAATCACCTTGGTAGGATGACTTAACGGTCGTAAGATGACACGTGTGCTAACATGTGGTTGAAACCAGGGTTCTAAAAATGGGCTAACATAGGTGAGGTCAAGAAAACTAGGTCCCTACGTTCAGTTTTACCAGAAAACCCTAACGACGTTTGATAGCTTTTAATTCGTGGTTGTTAATCTAC
>NW_027504095.1:0-24435 GCF_021521415.1 Bidens hawaiensis | reverse complement strand
AGACGTACTGATTATTTTTTACGGAAAGGCAGCTGCACCTGACATTCCACCTGAAACCCTAAAGAGTTTCCATTTATATTGTCTGAATATTCTAATGGAAATCTTTTGAGTTAATTGGGTGATTATCACTATTAGTATTCTTACTATATTAAGCAACATCCTGATTCTAGCTGATTTCACCGGCTATTATCAAGGGTTTTTCGCATATTATTTTTTCGTAGTTGTTCTTGTCAATTGGGTTATTTGTGTTTTGAGATATACGGTCCTGACAGATTTAGTTAGTGACTATAGTGGATGAAACCTAATTTATTCAAACTAAACAAACAATCAAACACGGTGACGTCTATTTACAACCAATACTGATTTTAAACATTGAGTCTTTTTGAGTTTTTGATTTCTCATATTTTTTCTTTTTATTCAGTTTTTTTTTACAAACATCAATATATACAAACAACTTACTCGAGACATATGTACATTTTGTTTTATGCTCCACAAATTTCTTACATACAACTCTAACATACCAAGTTTCATCCGCAGAGTTAAAATAATAAAAGGCTAAGGCTAAGAATATAATATGGGTTTAACAAATGAAAGGGAAAAGGCGGAAATTTGGCTCATAGGGGATAATACAGTGTATGACGTAAAGGCCATTATATGTGGGTTTCTATAGTCCTATTTCTCCATATAGATAGTGATATTAAGATCTTGACATGCATATGACAACAAGTTCTAGACATCATGCACATACCGGTTCCACTCTTAATATCACTCATATGATGTGTGTGTATGTGTGTGTGTGTGTATATATATGTATATTATGTGTATTATATGTAAGGCAAATCTCACACACACGGGACGAAATGAGATGCCGATATGAAACATGCGTACCATCTCCATGACTCGTTATCCCCATATAAATGGTCCAATTTAATATCCCTTTTTGAAAAACATTTGATAAGAATACTTTCGAGAAGCTTAAAAACTTCCCATGACCAAAAACCTGTACTTGGTATTATTAACAACAATTAACAATTTACTATTTCAGCTTTTGCGCACAATCAAGGTACCCTAAGGCAAAAAATTTCAATTTCCCCCCATACCCACACTTGAGATGAACATTGTCCTCAATTTTTAAAAATATAACTTTTTAAAAGAGCAGTACTGAGGAAGGGGTTAAAATTTGTAACATCCTACTTTCGGTTATATTAATAAAATAAAGTTCGTTTATTTTATAGCGGGTCGTTATCGGTTTAGTTGAATAGAATACGAGATGGACTTGTGTTGGGTAAATGGATATGGGTTATGGACTTGGGTATGGAGGAATGAAGGAAAGACCATGGGCTTAAGCCCATGATCAAAAATATATATACCCTTAAACCCTCCATTTAATTCACTTACACATATCCCTTACACCATCCAAAACACACACTTAAGATTCTCTCTCTAGTTCTCTCTCTCTAAACCGATATCAAGAAGGAAACCGAGAACCGACCCAAGGTAATGATAGTATTATATTGTATGAGCTTAACCCGTTAGATATAGTTGCGAAACGTCGAGCCGACACCGTTTAACTGTTTAAATCACGAGATCCGGGTGGAATCGGGTATAAACCGAACCTATGATGAGCATAGGGATCACCCTAGCTCAGATCTGGATCGAACGGGGCGAAAAACGGCGAAAAAATGAGGTTAAAACTCGTTTTTTCCGGTGAGTTCGCGTTTTTCCGGCGACTTTCCGGCAATGGCGGCGCCAGAAAAGTTAATATGAGGTTATGGGTGTCAGGGAATGTTCTGACATCCCCTGACCTAACCCTAGTTCGCTAGGGAGTAATTGACGAATTAGAAGCGATTCGCTAGCTGATTCGTTTAAGGGAATATAACGAACTAGCTTTGATTCGTGTACTAATTCGTTAAGGAAAGATTGGCGAACTAGCATGTCATTCGTTATGGAAATAAGGGCGAACTAGGCCATTCGCTAAGAGAGGGACGAATGAACCCCCTTCATTATAGGGTTCATTCGTTGACCAGATCAGTTCGTTAAGGTCCAATTCGCTATAAGGACCAGTTCGTTAAGATGCCTGATTCGTTACAAAGGAAGATTCGCTATAATGGCTAATTCGTTATGAATTCCCATTCGTTAAGAACTGAGTGATGAATTAGAACTTTGAAAGAATGACAGAACAGTCCCTGGACTTAGAAAAGAATGATTTAATTACAAATAAACCCTTGGACCCCGCTAGGGGCTGCCGCCAGCCAGGGGCTCTGCCCCTTGGACCCCGCTAGGGGCTGCCGCCCCTAAAACCCCGCTGCCAGAGGCGCTGCCCCCGGACCCCCGTTCGTTGAGGGTAATGATTAAACTAGAAAGGCGATATGTGTAGTGATAGTTTACTGAAACGTATAATTATTATACAGTTAGTCGTGCACAGCTCAAGAAGGGAATAACCGTAAACGGTGAACGCAACAGCATTGAGGTGAGTTTCTAGCCCCACTTCCTTGTTATGTTTTCGGGGCTGTGTGCATACTCGATGTGATAGTTAATACACTTATCTTAAGTGGTAAGTGTATGCCTTGTATTATTTATGTATGATGATTGTTTGACGGTGCGTGAACGATCTTCGGATATTGCATGTACTGTCAGGTGGTAGTTAAGATATGATTGATAAGTATGATGAAAGATAGGATGTATGTATGAATATATGATGTATGCATAATGTATGTATGTTATGATGATGGTACATGAACGCTCTTCGGAGATTGCACGTATTGTCAAGGAAAGTATGTATGAACAGGTACGGTACAGTTACACGAAACAAAGGGACCAGACCCTAATAATATCTGTGATGTTAGGGACCAGACCCTAATAATATCTGTGATGTTAGGGACCAGACCCTAATAATATCTGTGATGTTAGGGACCAGACCCTACTAATATCTGTGATGTTAGGGACCAAACCCTTATAATATCTGTGATGTTAGGGACCAGACCCTTATAATATCTGTGAGGTTATATGGCGAAAGGCTCTTTAAAACATATGATTATGTATGTAAAGAAAGTATGAAGGTAAGAATGAAAGTATATGCACTTATGTGTGTACGAAAGAAAGTTTAGAGGTTAAGTATGAAATGTAAGAAGGTATTGTATGATTATGTGATTAACTAGAACTCACTCAGCGTAGCTGACTTTTAGTATGCACGCAGGTGAGTAGAATGAGGCAGGTAGCTAGAGGAGGACACATGGCAGAGTTGGACGAAGCTGGCATCTGAAGATGTTGCTATGATGTTTTATTTTAAAACACTATGTTTTGTTTTTAAATGACTATGAATGCTCAATAAGATAAGAATTATGGTTATGGAATGAAATGGTTTGAATGTTTTTAATGTTCCGCGAATGTTTTAATTACTCTGATATTTAGAACTGCGTTTATGAGTAAATCCAACATGAAAGTAGGGCTACCGGTAACGGGGTCTTACAAGTTGGTATCAGAGCAAAGTTCGAGAGATTTAAGCATCTTATATGCTTAGACTCGAACAGAGAATGGGATTAAAGTAAGAAAAGAAAGAAGATGCCAGTTCAAGAATGCCATGTGTCACTCAAGCAAGCTCAGTAACGGTAAAGTGTATGATTAAATATGTATGTTAATGATAGCTTGATTGCTAAAGAAAGGATATGTGAATGTCAGGGATAGAATTACTTGATTGATTAACTGTTTAGGATAGAACCAGCACAAATGGACTCATAAGGGAAGTGTATAGGACACGGAAAGTAACGTGATCAGCTAATCACAGCTGGCCACTGTTATTACCTGTTAGCCTTACTATCCTTGTACTAAATATTTCCTTGAGTGATGATGTTTGTGTTTTCCCTTTTAGAATACGATGGCGGGAGCTGGAGACATTGCTGGAACTGGAGGTCGCACTGGACGACGCGGCAGGCCTCGTCGTGTCCAGCAACGTTCGGTTGAGACAGCTTCTAACACCGGAGATGAGGGCAGTGCAGCTGGAGGAGGTCCGGCCAACAACGAAGGGGTTCAACTGGATCCCGCAATTCAAGCAGCTATTGTTCAAGTTGTAGCCACTGCTGTGAAGAATATAACTCCTGGAGGGTCTGCTGGAAGCCATGAAAGAACTGCTGAAGGGGCAGGTGGAGATGGTAGGAAAGATGATGAGAGGGAAAAGGGTGATTCAAGTGAGGTAAGGTCTGTGAAAGTTGATGATAGGAAGAGGAGCCGAGGCGGTTGCAACTATAAGTCCTTTAAAGGTTGTGACCCGCCTAAGCTGACTGGTTTAGGAGACGCAATCGCTACTATTAAATGGATAACCGCCATGGATAAAATTATCCGCATTAGCGAGTGTCGGTCCCGACCAAGCGGTAGGTTATGCTACTCAATCATTCGAGGATGAGGCTATGTATTGGTGGGAGAGTGTGGAGCAGAGGAAGACCCGTGACGAGATCAAAGAGATGAAGTGGGAGGATCTAAAGGAGTTAGTGATGAGGAAGTTCTGTGCTGACGCCGAGGTTGAGAGGGCGGAGATGAAGTTCCTGAACTTGAAAGCTGGGGCAATGACACATCGTGAGTACACCACCGAGTTCAATCGAATTTCTAGGTTGGTACCCGATATGGTTAACACTGAGGCCAAGAGAATCAAGTGTTATGTGAGGGGATTGCCACAGAAAGTCCGCATGCTAGTCAGGACGAGTAAACCAGCTACCTTTGACTCTGCTGTCGAACTCGCAGAGGTGGTTTATGCTGACCTGGCTGCGGATGACGCAGTGGTGGAAGAGGAAAAGAAAGATAAGAAGTGGGTTGCTCCTGTTAAGCGACCCGGTACTCAGTTATGGAACTCCAAAGATAAGAAGCAGAAAGTGTGGGAGAAGAGATCGTGTAAGACCTGCGGAAAGATGCATGGTGGTGAGTGCAAGTGGGGTAGAAGTTCTGATGTTTGTCCCAAATGTGGAAAGGCTCATGGTGGAGAATGCAGAATGGGGTCGAATGCCTGTTATAAGTGCAGGAAGGTAGGGCATTATGCCAATGAGTGCAGTGCGAAGCCAGCATGTTACAAATGTGGCAAGACAGGCCATATGGCAAGAGAGTGCACTGAAGGTGAGGCTGGAGGTAGTGGGAAGAAAGATTCTGATCAAGCAAGGCCGAGGACTAGAGCCTATATGCTGACCCAGGAACAAGCTAGACAGATTCCTGATGTTGTGACCGGTACGTTCTTAGTAAACAACATTTCTGCTTCTGTATTATTTGATTCTGGTGCGAATAGAAGTTTTGTAGCTACGACATTTAGTAAACTAGCTAAAATGAAAAGCCGCCGAGTGTCTGAAACTTTTGTAGTAGAAACCGCCAGTGACACTTCGGTTAAAATAACAAAAATGGTTAAGGATTGTAAGATAGAGTTAGAGGGACATGAGTTCCCTGTTAACTTGTATGTTATGACCATAGGTGGGTTCGATGTAGTCTTGGGAATGGATTGGTTATCTGAGTTTGAAGCTCAGATAGTATGTAAGAGTAGGATAATAAAGATAAGGTCTTTAGACGGTAGTGCGGTGACGGTTTACGGTGATAAAGAAAGTTCAGGGTTTAACGTCATTTCTATGATAAAAGTCGAAGGGTTATTACGACGAGGATGTGGTGCCTACCTGGCGTATGTTGTCAACGCTACGGCCGAGACGAAAGAAATGAAAGATGTTCCTATCGTGTGTGACTACCCAGAAGTATTCCCTGAGGATCTTCCGGGGTTACCACCGGAGCGAGAGATAGAATTCCAGATAGATTTAATACCAGGAGCCCAGCCCGTCGCAAAAGCACCATACCGTCTAGCTCCGTCCGAGATGAAAGAATTGATGTCCCAACTGCAAGAACTCCTCGACAAAGGTTTCATAAGACCAAGTGTTTCCCCATGGGGCGCACCAGTGTTGTTCGTGAAGAAGAAGGATGGAAGTATGAGAATGTGCATAGACTATCGTGAGTTGAATAAGCTTACGGTAAAGAATAGATATCCTTTGCCAAGGATTGATGATCTGTTTGACCAACTGCAAGGTTCAAGTTGGTTCTCACGAATAGATCTCAGATCAGGCTATCATCAGCTGAAGGTGAAGGAGGCAGACATCCCTAAGACAGCGTTCCGAACGCGGTATGGACACTACGAGTTCCTCGTAATGTCATTCGGTCTAACAAATGCTCCTGCAGCATTTATGGACCTGATGAATAGGGTGTGTCGGCCGATGTTGGATAAGTCGGTTATCGTCTTTATTGATGATATATTGATTTATTCAAAGAGCAAGCGTGACCATGCTGAGCATCTGAGAGAGGTATTGGAGACTCTAAAGAAAGAGAAGTTGTATGCTAAGTTTTCGAAGTGCGCGTTCTGGTTAAGAGAAGTGCAATTTTTAGGTCACGTGATTAATTTTGAAGGGATTACCGTGGACCCAGCTAATATTAAAGCGATAGCGAATTGGAAGACTTCGCAGAATCCGACTGATATACGAAGCTTCCTTGGGTTAGCTGGCTACTATAGGAGATTCATCGAAGGTTTCTCCAAGATAGCCGCACCGCTGACCGGTATGACCCGAAAGTCGATAGTATTCAGTTGGGGTAAGTTTCAGGAAGAAGCTTTTGAGGAGTTGAAGAAAAGACTCACACAAGCTCCAATCCTTACTCTACCCGATGGTGATGAGGATTTGGTTGTTTGTGCAGATGCCTCGCATCAAGGGTTAGGTTGCGTGTTGATGCAACGAGGAAAGGCGATAGCTTACGCGTCTAGACAGTTGAAAGTCCACGAGAGTACTTATCCGACGCATGATTTAGAGTTAGCAGCAGTAGTGCATGCCTTAAAGATATGGAGGCATTATCTGTATGGTACTAAGTGTACCATCTACACAGATCATAAGAGTTTAAAGTACTTCTTTGAGAAAAAAGAATTGAACATGAGACAGAGAAGATGGTTGGAGTTGATAAAGGATTACGACTGCGATATTAAGTACTACCCTGGCAAAGGTAACGTGGTCGCCGATGCACTAAGCCGTAAGAATGAAGAAGTCCTTGCAACTGTGAAGTCATACAAATTGATTATGAATTCAAGCCTGTTCGAAGAAATCATAAAGGTGCAGTCAGAGGTGCTAGTAGACGAGAAGTTGGTAAAGAAAGAAAGAGTTTACGGCCAACAAGACGAGCTAATGGAAAACACCCATGGTGTTAAGACTAGGTTTGACCGTATGTGGATCCCACGCCATGGAGATCTCAGAGGTCGAATCTTAGATGAAGCTCATAAGTCAAGATATTCGATTCATCCAGGAACTACGAAGATGTACCAGGATTTGAAAAGAGACTATTGGTGGCCAGGAATGAAGAATGATGTGATAGATTATGTCAGTAAGTGCTTAACTTGTTTACAAGTCAAGGCAGAGCACCAGAAGCCTTATGGAAAGATGCAACCTTTGGAGATACCAGAATGGAAATGGGAACACATCACCATGGATTTCATAACTAAGCTACCTCGTACAGCTAAGCACCATGATACCATCTGGGTGATTGTGGACCGTTTGACCAAGAGTGCTCACTTTCTGCCTATACGAGAGGCTATCTCGTCAGAAACGTTTGCAAGCTTGTTCATTGAAGAGGTTGTATCTAAGCATGGAGTACCGTTATCAATTGTGTCCGATAGAGATACACGGTTTACTTCGAGATTTTGGAAGAAGTTCCATGAAGCTATGGGAACGAGGTTGAACATTAGTACAGCGTATCATCCCCAAACAGATGGACAGTCTGAAAGGACGATCCAAACCCTTGAGGATATGCTACGTGCTTGTGTTCTAGACTTTGGTGGAAGTTGGGATGATCATCTGCATCTGGCAGAGTTCTCTTATAACAACAGTTACCATTCAAGTATTGGTATGCCACCATTCGAGATGTTGTATGGGAGACGTTGTAGAACTCCCGTATGTTGGGGAGAGATTGGTCAGAAGGAGATGGGAAGCCTAGAAGTTGTGCAAGAAACCTCTTTGAAGTTCGATCAGATCAAGGCAAGAATGAAAGCTGCTCAAGACAGACAGAAGTCGTATGCTGATAAGCGGCGACGACCGATTGAGTTTAACGTTGGTGACAATGTGTGCTCAAGGTCTCGCCTTGGAAAGGAATCATTCGTTTCAGGAAGAGGGGAAAATTGAGTCCAAGGTACATTGGACCGTTTAAGATTTTAGATCGAGTAGGTGAAGTGGCTTACAAATTAGATTTGCCAGAAAAGTTGGAAGGAATTCATTCAACCTTCCACGTTTCTCATCTGAGAAAATGTCTAGCTGATGACACGTCTCACGTGCCATTGATGGACATCGAGGTTGATGAGCAGTTGAACTACATTTAGCAACCGATAGAGATAGTTGACCGCAAGGAGAAGCAACTTCGTCGCAAAGTTATACCTCTAGTGAAAGTGATATGGAAGCATCGCAAGGGATCAAATTCTACAAAATTGACTCGTTATAATTTTTAAATTAGGCCTAATGTGATGGTCATATCAAATTATACAATTACACTTCTAACAAACACACTAGCAATACAGAGAAAAATATGAAAACGAAATCACCTGATCTAGGAATGCGTGTTAGCCAAGACGAACCTGTCTCCTCGACTTACTCAACAGTATCTACGAACTCTCAAAAGTGCAGAAGAACGCTTCTTACAACAATTAGAATAGGTCTTTTAATCTATCTGCAAAACTGTTATTTATAATTACCAAGCCGAGTTAAATAATAAAATCTGTTAAACGAGTAAAAATGTTAAAAGACCTAACTCACTTTCATAGGAGTCACGATTGCACTTATCATAGGCAATAAGCCCTTTAACCCCCCCCCCCCCCCCCCCCGGTAGCCTAGGTAGACGAGTAAGGTCTTCTGAGGGTTTATAGGAAACTACACCCATAAAGTTTTTTACAATAAAATATACACATACATGGATTAACCGTAGCAAATCATTAATGCACTACAAGTGTCGAGTGTCATGAATGGTTAAAGGTTCATCTGTCTTATAGCACAAGCCACAAAAAAATTTCGAGAGTTTAGCCACCCCTCCCAAGTAAACCAAGTAAACCTAGCAAGAAACACAGACCTAGCAAGCCACGAAGACCTAGCAAGCACAATGGTAGCTCTAATGCTTCCCATATTGGCCCAAAACATGCCAACCTCCTTTGTTCATTCAAGAATTTAGGTGGTTTTTTCTTCTTTATGCCACCCATCTCTCACTACTCATTATTTCCATCACTTTGTTGATATTATTAGCTGAAATGACTATCTCCTCACTCTGAATTTTTACCGCATTCACCTCTTCCTTCTCTCTCTAACGCTTAGACATGTCAAAAACACACATTTCTCCTTGGTATTATCCTCGCTTACATGAGGAATACACCTATTAGTAGCACCTAAACCAAAATATTTATTTCCAAATGAATAATCAAATAAATTTGAAAATATATTTCAAACTAAATTACAGCAACTAAAGGTCATGCAAACTTTTCCGTCTCGGCAATTAATTTGAGTTTTTGAAGTAGCCAAAAACGGTCTTCCTAATACCACCCGCGGTTCTTCTTCATTCTCAACCAGTTTATAATCGAGCACCAAGAAATCTTCAAACCATAAAATCCCCAACTTTTATTGCAACTCCAACCAGCTTCCCTCGAGGTCTTCTTCGGGTAGAATCAGCTAAAACCAAGGTAGTGTCAACTTTTATAATACCCCAAAATCAAACTGGTTGTACACGCTCCCCGGTAAAACACTAACACTCGCACCATAATCAAAAGTGCCTTAGTGGTCTTGAAATCACCAATTTGGATGGGAATAAGTGGTGCCCCCATTTCAAATTCTTCAACTATGTCATTCACCACCTCATCTTCAATGGTGCTTGCATTGACATGTGCATTTTTTCCATTTGATGAACTGCCACCCTGATGGATGGGTTCTTCAAAGTATCACTCTGTAGCTTAGATGGATTTATTTTCAAACTTGGCACCTCTTCAGCGAGCTGACTCACCTGTTTATCCCTTGAGGCATTAGCTTTTTCTTGGAGCTCTAATATCATATTCACACTTTTATTTTGAGCCTCTTAATCTGCCTTCATTTGTTTCAAGAAATCCACCACATCCTTGATTGATTCCCCTTTGTTACACCTAGAATCTCCTTCGTTATACTCGCTCTGATTATTACCTGAGCCATTCCCATAATGTCTTTGATTCAACTGGTATCCTGTTTTCTGAGAACTGCCCTGAAAGATTGGGTTCTGTTGGTTACTGGCATTACCATAGCTGAAGTAAGGATGATTTCGAAGGCCAAAGTGGTAAGTGTTTGAGTTCATTTTGTTGTGGTATCTTTGTTCACCCTTAACATAATTCACCTTTTCTTCATCATATGTTGCCCCAAACTTAAGACATCATGTCCCAACTCACCAAACTGTTCGCAAATCTGATAAATCTTTCCTAACTGACTCTTCTCTTTCATACCTGCGATCATTAGCTGATCCAATTTTTGTTCTTGTCTAGCAATTCTTTCCTCAAAAACATATATGTCTACCACTTTCACAACTGCCCTTATCACCATTCTGTTTGACTTCGTCTCTCTCTTGGAATTTATTGCATGTCATTCCAATTGTCTCCAATCTTCATTCTCATCATTCGTGAAAAATGACCCATTAATCGTGGATTGAAGATCACAAACATCATCACTAGACAAACCATCATGGAATTCCTTTATTAACTCCCAATAGACAATACCATGATGAGGTCAATCTCTCAACAAAAGTTTGAACCTTAGAAAATACTCATAGAATGTCTTGCCCATACGCTTCTGATAGTTTCTGATGTCGTCTCGAACTTCTATGGTTCTGTGTGGCGTATAATACTCATCAAGAAATTGTTGTGCCAGATCACGCCACGTGTAAATGCTCGTGGATGGAAGAGACAAGAACCATTGTTTAGGTGAATCTTTAAGGCTAAATTGGAAAACAACCAGTTTCACCTCATCTGCGGTAAACCCTTGACTGGAGATAGTAGCACATATTGAGTTGAAATCACTCAAGTACAAATATGGTTCCTCTGTGGCTTTCCCATGAATAGTAGGTGTCCCCGTCAAACTACTCTTCCTCACTGAAAATGTTCTCCCCTCTCTAACTAGTACAATGATCAATAAAGGGCTTGTCACAACTTAAGGAATAAAATAATTCTGAACCCCCCTAACCGGTTGTGGGATGAAAGCTCTCAAGACCCCATCATCATATTCATAATATTGAGCTTGTGGTCCTTTATTAACCTTGTGTCTAGGTGACTGTTGTTGCTGATTTCCCGGATACTGATAATGTGGGCGGTTTTGTTGAGGTATCTGGTTATTTTGAGGGTATTGATTTTAACTTTGCTGACGATATTGACCCCACGAACATCCTCAAACTCTTATTCATATTCATAATCAAGATCCACATCATTCTCTATGTTCCAATCCTCAACCCGGACATTACCTTGATTAACCCACGGTCCCTACTCTCAGAACTCTACTGGCCTTTGATGATTCTATGTTCAGACCTTATGGATAGGTTATCATCAATGTTCAGTGTATGTTTTTTGTTTCCATTTCCACCTCCATGGTTTACCTTATTTGTGTTATAGTTAACGTTCTAGTTTTGGTTAGGTGGTGGTTAATTTTGTGGTATTGGATATTCATGATATCTGGGTTGATCTTGGTTTTCGGTTTGATTAACTGGTGGGTTCTAATATTTCTGAGTACTCATGATTTGTTTCTTTGGTATGGATGTTTCAGTTTATGACTATCGATTTAATCCTATTTTCTAAGCTGCTCGGTTTCTCTTTTTTGTCTTTACTATTTTTGGGTCGAACTTAAGCTACTCTTTATCTTGGGAATATCTCATATTCATGAACTCGTAAGATTATATTCAAAACAAACAAACCTCACATAAAACCAACGAAAAAAATTTAAAAAAAAAAACTAAAAACTAAACGAAAAACTAGACTAACTAGCACTTTGCGCGTTGATTCCCCGGAAATGGCACCATTTTGATGTAGATGTTGTGCTCTAATCAAAAACAAGTATTTGTAAGACTTAAATACCTATAACTAGTACGGGTAAGTAAGGTCGTCTCCATAACGAATCAGTGGAAAGTGCAAGTTCGACTCATGACTTTAAAAGATTAATTAACTAAGTGGACATACGATTTCAAGCAGTTTAATGAATGATTTGTTTTAATGAAAATACGGTTACCTTTTAGTTGTAAAACAATATGAGAAAAGAGTGATTCACTCCAGGTTCATGTAATTCGATAATAAACTAATCACAGATTCTGTTAACTTGATTGCACAGTAATTGCTAGACCTAGTAGTTTGGTTGTGATGACAAACAAAAACCATATCCGCATTGTTGACATAACTGAATGTAATCTACCTAGTTATCCGTTTATATTATGAAAACCAATTGGCATTCAATGACTAACGATCTTGGATCGATGACATAAGAACCTAGTCCTAAATGTTGATGAACACCACTGGATAGTTGATGCACGATTTTATAAACAAAACCTGTTTAAACAATCAATTGATAAAACAAACAAGATCAAATAACATATTCAACCAAATTCATAACCATTAAAGCACAAAAATTTTATCAAATTCAGTTTACACAAAACCCTACACTTGAAGTGGTCACCAGGGGTTTAGCCTTGCCTCAATCATGAACACAAAAATCATCCAAGAGTGGTAAAGAGAAAACTTACTTCTATTTGAACCCTTACTGTCATCTCAACTTGTTATTCCTCTTCACTTGGGCCAATTTTCTACTTTCCATCCTTGAGCCATATGCCAGTTTACATTCCAATGAATACTAGTTGTGTAACTTTAGCCCAATTTCCATTTCTTTCAAACACACATGTAGTTAGTGAGATTATAATAATAATGGACTCACTTCTAATAATTGGTTTCCTTTGTTGAAATAACTTTTACTCCAACAAATATTACTAACAGCCTCTTTCGATTTTCATTTTATAATTGCTAGACCATTTCCTTTGTAATGATTTCTTTTCCATTGACATCTTGTACCACAACTAAATTGAATCTCTTGACTAATCATTCTGCTCGATCATTATATGAACATGTCTTTGTAGTATTCAGTTAGAATTCACCGTTTTAGCTTAATTTCTCATCAAACCTACAAAACACAAAAACAAACTTGAAATACCAATGTTCGTACACTAATCAAACTAAAACGACCATATTAATATAATAATATACACAAATTATACCCGACCATCATGGCCCAACCATTGATGTTTGGGTTGAGGTCCACGTGTGATTTCTAGTGGCCGCATTACTATTAATTAACTGTGCATAAAGATCTAGAAAAGGCGATGGAACTGTTTTTAATGATGTAACCTTCTGATGTCCATAAACTCTCATTTGTGGTCTGTAGAGTAGTAGAAGCAAGAAATTTAGACTAAAATAATATAAACGTATTTTTTCCGGCCAAAAGAGATATAGCTGAGGTAGCATTCTTGAAGTTGAGTTGTACTGCTAGTTTTTATTTACCTTTTTAAACCCCTTAATTTTTTTGTTTTTTTTTCGGTTTTTTTATTTTATTCGATTGATTATAATGTAATATAATATTATAGTTTATTTATTTATTATCCGGTGTTATAATTTTTTTTTATTTTTTTGATTCAATACAATGATACATTTATGAAATGTTTATTTTACTTATAAATATATAAGATAATGTTCACGAACGTTACAAATAAAAAAATGTTAACATATTTCATATTTTATATAGTAAAATTGTAGGATACGATTCGTTCTTATTTCATGTATATAGGTCGAAAAATCCTTTTATTAATATATATGAAGTTTTAATTTGGCGTGAAAACTGTGAGAAAGCTCATTATACACATACTTGTCCTTATCCATTGAGGTATCCCTAAATGGTTTACATGAATATTATAACCCTTATTCACATCCATATGAGCCTCCAATATTTTCATAACCTTATAAACCTGAATACATATCACACACTCTACTCAAATGCAAAAGAATGATAAAGGAGTTAATGCAAAAAATGTTCGGTTTCCGTGAGAAAGAAGAAAAAAAAGGTTCAAACAGGGTTATCCATTATTAAAATGCTTCAAGAACAATACGATATGCTAGCTCAAACGTTGGAAGAAGATGAAAAATGGAGACGTGGGTGAGAACAATGGTGTTGTGAATTAAAACTATGTGCACTCAACCCACTTCATTACATGATGTTAAATGACAAAGAACTGAAGATGAAGTTCAAGAAACTCTCCACAAAATAGAGACATTGGAAGCTAGGATTAATGAGTTGAGTGATAAGTATCAAGGAACCATATATGAAGAAGAGGAGGCCTTGTGTAAGAATATGACTTTGGAACCAGAGACGATAATGGATGAGCCAGTCCCACCTCCAATTCAAGAAAAGGTTAAATATACCGAGCAGTATCCCATGTTTTGGAGCTACGAAACAGAATCAGCGGATGATGAATTCAGGAGTGATGATGATGAGGTGTGATAGAGGAGATGGAACTGGAGCTGCTGGATTACACGAATCTGAGTGAAAAAGCTATTGAGTGGCCGTTTGACAAGATGGAAGATGAAGAAGAGGATCATGCACCAACTTGGGAGGAAGAGTTTGGTGATGAATTAGTGGACTTACCGACTATTGTTGAAGAGCATGATGAATTTGAACCTGTTAGCGATCTTATCTATTTACAAACACTAATCATGGGGAAGCCAACAATAGAGATCAAAACGTCATAAGAAGTAGAAAAGGAGCCATACGAAGAGGACCATGGTACTAGAGAAGCAATTCTTGTGAGTTCTTCCTGTTGGTTCCTCTTATCCACCATTTTCTTTCTTCAATAGTGAGAATGTTTAATGAGTTTCTAGGCATGGTGGCATCAGTATTGACTTTGGTTTGGAAAATTTGAAACTGTGAACTAATGAAGGATCTTAGCTCAGCAAGCTCTGGGTTAGAGGTGGTTATACCCTCGTGTGAGATGGAGCTTTGGGTGGCTGGTGGCTTTTGGTTGACTAACTATTGAATAGATGATTGGAATTCACCCTACATGGAGGAAAAAAATTGGGTATTATCATCGCTTTGTTGGACTTGAGGTTGAGTTATGTTTGAAATAAGCTATTTGAGCTCCATGACTTCAGAGTTCAACTTGTGAACTTGATCCATCAAATCATGAATAACTTTAGCATCAACTAAGTGAATAGTCTCATCTGATGTCCTGCCATTAGTAGTTACCTACATCAGCAGTTTTATCTGAATCAAAATCAAAATTTTCATCTTGAAATTGATATGATGCCCTTTTTCTTGGTATTGGGGACTTCCAACTGGATCAGATTTTAAGATATCAACAATTGTTGCAAGGATTGGAGTCTTAGTTCCTAAACCACTGTCCAACAGTGAAATAGTTGTTTCAACTGTTGTAGTGATTACTCCCAATCCCAAATCCAAATCACCTCTAGTGATGGGGATCGCACCCTCCTCTTTCTCTTGGTTAGTAATCCCTAACACAACATCATCAGTTTTGTTAGTGGTTTCCTTTCAGGTGATGTGGTGAAGAAAGGACTGCTTTCAGTGATGTGTGCCATATTGGAGATTACTTGAGCAACCTCTTCAGTGGTTATGATGTGGTGTTCCAATGGGGGTGAAATAGAGGTAGCCCTGAGAGGGGGGCCTGGAGTTTGAGTTCTGATTAGCCCTTCAACTCTTTGATGTGTGTCCCTTGTGCTTACAACAGTTTCCTTTTGTGAGGAAGACAAAGGAGTTGGCTTGGGTGGAGGTGTGACAAGTTGTGAGGAATTCACAACTATCAACTTTCTTTATGGCCTTTATGTTACCACCGGTGACTCAGGCACCTCATCTACTAGAACTAAATTTTTTGGTTTCTTTTAAGATTTGGCTTTTGTTGATTTTCTGGAAAGTTTAGTTTTGGTGGTAGGTGTGGGTTTCAAGATACTGGGTTGTGTATATTGATCACCTTGAACAATGGGCCCTGTTTTTGTAACTGTTGCTGCCATACCATCAACAATTTGTCAAGGTTCCTCCTCATCAACCAAGGTTGAATATTTGTAATCTTTCATTCTCGCAAAGATCTCATTGCTGAGACTTTGAAATTGTCCTGGTGAACCTTGAAGTAAATCGGGGTTTGGTAAAACTTTCAAGAGGTAAATTGATTAAAATCTTGGAAGCATTAAAAACGGTTTACCTTTTGAAGCAAATGTTGCTTTTACATTTGAAACCGAACCATTAAAAATAGAGTTTGAAAAGGCAGTTTTTTTCACCAGTTAGAATGAATTATGCCAGATAACATTCAGTTGCAGTTCATTCCAACTAGTGGTTTTGCAAGACATACACTGAAGCAATGTATGGAAAAAGGAACATCATTGGAGAGGGGAATAAGTTTTTGTAAACTTTTGCCTTTTGTGTAGAACCCATATATCCCCTCTCAGTAAGTTCAAGCTTTAGTGTAGGTACATCAATTTTTGTAGGGTAATCATCATCATTCAACTCCAAATGTTGTGAAAGGAGTGAAGGTAAGACAATTACCACCTCTGTTTTCCTACTATTGACTTGATATATAGAGGTGTTTTCTTGTCCTCTGGATATAAACTAAAGCATGCTTCCAGAAGTCATTCAGGGATTCTGGTACATGTCTGGATTGATTTTGAGAAGGTTGAAGTAAGTACTGCCGGTCAGTACCCTGATCATGTTATCATATTCTGGGTAGGATGAACTTCTTGTGAGATATGGTAACAGGTTAGGTGGATATTCGAATTTCAATTTTCTCGGGTTTTGAGCCATGATTGCAGTGTGTATTGAGAAATATGTAGATTATCGGCGAGTGAAAAGAGAGAATTGTGTGAGAAGGCGGAGAGTGATATAGGCAAAAGCTTTCTTTAGGGTTAAGAAAGGTGATTATGGAAGATAATATTTTGTATGGTATAAGGGTAGGTGGTTTAGGCAAGTGGGTGAAAAGAAGTTACCGTTGAAACCATTGTTTTAATGAAACAACGGCATTTTTTTTCAAAAAAACTGTTGTTGAAATAAAACAATTGTTGTGTATCTTTGATCAGTAGTTTAGCATAACACTAATCTGTCTTTTGGAAAATACCGATTGTATCAGTAGGTTTGGAAAATACTTATTGTATCAATAATATTTAATTATTTTTCTCAACAGTAGTTTAGAAAAACAGTACTTTTGAAGTCTTTGATCAACTTGTTGATCAGTAGTTTTGAAAACTATAGTTTTCATTGTTCGTATATCAAAGGATATACAAACCGCCTTTTAAAAACATTTTAATTATCAAAAATAAGTTGTAAATAGCTGTTTTGACTTTGTAAAAATGGTTATTCAAAGTTTAACATTCCCAAACAGGAAATCTGTTTTTGAAAACTTGATGAATCAAGTGCTTTGGTAAACACATCAGCTAACTGATTTTCAGATGAAACATATTCAATTCATATGAATCTTTTTTCATAGCAATCCCTTATGTAGTGATGTCTAATCTCAATGTGTTTTGTCTTGGAATGTTGAACTGGATTCTTGATGATGTTCAATGCAGCTTCATTGTCCAGTTTTAATGGTGTTTTCAAAGTTGTAATTCCTTAATCTAGCAATTGGTTATGTAGCCAAAGTAGTTGTGTTATGCAACTTGCGGCAACTATATACTCAGCCTCAACATTTGAGTTTGAAACAGTTGTTTGCTTCTTACTCTGCCAGGATACCAATGCATCTCCAAAGAAATGACATCCTCCAGATGTTGATTTTCTTGTCATTTGATAACCTGCATAATCACTATCTGCAAAACCAACAAGTTGGGTCTTTGTGCAGGATGGATACCAGATCCCTACGTTAGGTGCACCTTTGAGGTATCTAAATATCCTTTTGATAGCACTTAAGTGAGATTCCATTGGTGAAGCTTGATATCTTACACACACAAATATTGCATCCATGATATCAAGCCTAGATGTTGTAAGATACATTAAAGAGCCAATCATGCATTTATACAAGGTATGATCAACATATTCACCTGTTTCATCAGGTATTAATGTATCAATTTTGCTCATGGGTGTGGATTTTTCTTTACAATCAATCATTTTAAACTTGTCTATGAGATTTTTAACATACTTAGATTGATGTAGAAAAATTCTTGTTTTAGTTTGTTTGACTTGCAATTCCAAAAAGTATTGCAACTCACCCATGATACTCATTTCAAATTCAGACTTCATGAGTTTTGTGAATTCTCACATAATTTTGGATTTGTGGATCCAAATATGATGTCATCTACATAAACTTAAACAAGAAGTAAGTCTTTTTCCTTTCTTTTAAGGAACAAAGTTTTTTAAATTTGCCATCTTTGAAAAAGATTTGAAATCAGAAAAGAGGAAAGTCTATCATACCAGGCTCTTGGATCTTGTCTGAGTCCATAGAGTGCTTTCTTTAGCTTGTAGACATAGTCTGGATTGAGTTTTGTGATTCTCACATAATTTTGGATTTGTGGATCCAAATATGATGTCAACTACATAAACTTAAACAAGAAGTAAGTCTTTTTCCTTTCTTTTAAGGAACGACGTTTTGTCAATTTGCCATCTTTGAAAAAGGTTTGAAATCAGAAAGAGGAAAGTCTATCATATCAGGCTCTTGGATCTTGTCTGAGTCCATAGAGTGCTTTCTTTAGCTTGTAGACATAGTCTGGATTGAAAGCATCTTTGAATCATGTTGGTTGTGCAAAATACACCACTTCTTGAATGTCATCATAAGGGAACGCTCCTTTAACATCCATTTGAAATACTTCAATGTTGTGAGTGGATGCATAAGCAAGAAACAATTTGATTGCTTCAAGTCTTGAAACATGTGCAAAGGTTTCTTCATGGTCAGTTCATTCTTCTTGAAGAGATCTCTTGAGCAACAAATTCTTGATTATCAACTGTTGATCCAATACCAGTTGTTATGTCTATGTGGTAGTCATAACTTTGGTCAGTAGTTTGGACAGATTGAGTCACTTGACATAGAAGTGTCGATCCAATGGTAAAATCATCAGCAGGTTTACAAGTGATAGTCGACTTCTTCTGATTTATTTAACTTTCAAAGGTAAGTAACATACCATGAAGAGTAGTCGGACTTGGATCTTGAAAATGTGGTAAAGTTCTTAGTATGATAGCATGTGTATCCCAATTTTCTGGAAGTGATCTCAGATGTCGGTTGTTACGAGCAGAGTGTGTGAAGGTAACATCAATCATTGTCAATTAACTTATTAGAGTTGTGAATAGTTCATATTGTTGAGTTAGACTTTCTCCTCTTAAATGACAAAATGCTTCATAATGTTTCCTGAGAATTTCACGAGTATTCTCTAGAACTTGTGGAGTACCACCAAATTGTTCTTTTAGCACATCCCACAAGGCCTTAGTAGACTTGTGATGAATTAATCTGTCATAAATTTCATTTCGAATTTCCATGGCTAGAATAGCATGAGCTTTGGAATCCATTCAAATATCTGTATATCCCGATCAGAATAATCCTTAGGATCCTTTTTAATCGTCTTGTTTCCATCCAATGGATCAACAATTTCAAGGGAATGAGGCCCATGAACTACAGATCTCCAACAACCAATGTTTTGGCTACATAGATGGTGGAGAATTGTTTGATCCCATATGTTATATTGACCTTGAATCAACATTGGTGGTTTGGAGGTTGAACCGGTGTTGTGAGGATCTTGCACGGATGACATGATTCTAAATTCAACTGGGTTCTCAATAATAACAGAGTACGAAACAGATTTTGATCCTTTTTGAATCCACAAATGAAAATATCAAATTGAGCTTAGATCTATGATAATGAATTGATTATGAGATCGAATTCAGTGAATCTAGCTCTGATACCAATTTTTAGGATCGTAGATCTAATAATCTAAGATACTTGAACACAAAACACAATCAATGGAACTGTAAACTACTGATCTAATCCTTTGAATGGATTAGTATCACATTAATTGAAACCACATTTGAATTACATCTTCCATTAGTATATGAAATGAACAAGTTTAATCAACAGAATTCATTTGAGCTAAACAAGAGGTCTCATGTGGAAGAACAATTTTGTATAACAACTATAATCGAATGATTACAACCTATTTCTCCCCCCTCAACCTTAGCTCATCATTCACTCTAAATTTTTCAATACGAAAGTATAGAGTTAAGTGCCATTTTAGTACCTGTGGTTTGACGAACTACGCAACTTTAATACCTATTCTTTATTTTGTGCAAATGACTAACTCAGTTTAAAAAAACTTGCATTTTTAGTAATTTTTTGTCTAACCCCGTCTATTTTTCCGTTAAGTCAGGAATACTTTGATAACTTCGTTATTTTCTTTGTTTTTTCTTTTCTTTTAAACGCTTATATCTTCTAAACCCTAAATCCTCAAATCATAACATAAAAATCCAAATCCTAAATCCCCAAACCCTTTCTCCATATCATCATAGGGTTTGAATTTTTACGATATTTGAGGATTTATGATTTTGATTTTGATGTATGATTTGAGGATTTAAGGATTAGAAGATATAAGCGTTTAAAAGAAAAGAAAAAAACAAAGAAAATCACGAAATTACCAAACTATCCCTGTCTTAACGGAAAAAATAGACGTTGTTATAAAAAAAGTACTAAAAATGCAAGTTTTTTGAAACTGAGGTAGTCATTTGCACAAAATAAAGAATAGGTACTAAAGTCGCGTAGTTGACCAAACCACAGGTACTAAAATGGCACTTAACTCCGAAAGTACATGATTCAGCTGAGTATTGTGACATGAAAAATGTTATTGAAGATGAGACTCTCATCTTCAATTTATAAAAGTATAGAGCTACTGATGAGCTAAAGGTGATAGTGGCAGCTAACAAAAACAGTTACAAACTACCAATGGACTAAATATAAAAAACTGCCTATAGAGAATCATGTGCTAACTACTGATCTTTGTTACAAAAACTGATGTTTTAGCCATTAGTTGTTTGGGTTCAGCAGTTTGATTCTTCAGTAGTTTGTATGGCAGCTGTTGAGTCTTCAGTTCTTTCATATCAGCAATTTGTCTCATTAGCAATTTAAGGGAAATTGATAACAAAACTTATTGATGGAGAACAACTGATGTTTTTGGCCGTCAGTTCTTTGTCAGGTTCAACATTGTAAGAATCATCACAAAAGTGGCATAAGAATCAGGCAAAGCATCTTTTAAAGTGACAATTCTATCAGTTTCATTCATATGCAACTCACATTGATTAAGCTCGGCAAGGAGATGACAATATTTAGTCAACAACTCATTTACTATCTCATTAAGAAAGATGTTAAAGTTTTAATATTTATACTTCAACATATAATGCTTTCATTCTTGTGAATGTCCCTAACTTTTTTCCTTCAAAGCAGCATACAAAGTAGCTAAAACCTTGATATCACAAAACTGATAAAAGATATTTTCAAGCAATGCCATAGTTAGAGTAGAGTAAGTCTTGACTTCTAAATCACTTTTCTTCTTATCTTTAGGAGTTAAATGTTCAATAGCTTTCTTTCTTATACCAACACCGTAAATGTCAATCATAGGTCATTCAAAAGGAGTTTCCAAGAATGGAAGACAGTGAAAATCAATAACTCCAAGATGAGATTCAAATCTCTGGCTCCATCTTTGAAAATCATTGATATTTGTCAGCTTCGGAATTTCAACATGTGAACCAATCTCATTATTGTAGTTCAAATCATTTGCATTATCGTGTTTTATGAAGCAAGAGCATAATAACTTGTCATTTTTGAAAAATATGGGTAAATGTGATCAGATTAAAAGTATAAGGGTAAGATTTCACAATATGTCAAAGATTATTTAGCAAATGGGGATAGCAAATAAATATTTAAATATGTGAAAGATAACTTGGCGTATGCACTTGTTAAGGTATAAGAGTCTGGCGAATGGGATGGTTTATCAGCGAATCTAAATGAATGGAAAGTTTAGCGAAAGGAACTGTAGAAGCGAAAGGATGAAATAACCAGAAAATGAGCAGTTAATGGGAGTTACAACAAACTCGGCGAATGAATTCAATTATCCAGCGAATGAACTCAAGAGATCGGCGAATGTATTCAAGAAGATCTTCAAACCTTCATCTGAAACCCAGATTCAAAACCATACCAAATTCTCTATAACAACTCACATAACACACCCAAATCGCACACAAACGTACCAAATCCACAGTAAAAAATCAAACGAATTGGCTTCTCAAAGTCAAACTCATAATAGAATACAGTGTTCCATCCCACCAAATGCAATTCAAACTCAAATTAATCAATATAGATCAATTAAACTCAACTTATTCAACTAATGATTAGTTCACACTCCATTGATCAATCCTTAATCCATTTCAATAACAATTAACCATAAATTTGAACTAATTGATCGATTTATCAATCAACAATAGTTTAATATAAATTTTAAGTTCATAGCACTGATTTAACCTAATTGATGATGTTAGTGCATGATGTGTTGTCTGTAGCTGATCGAAGAAGCTAGGGGTAGTTTAGTCTTTAGGCTATAATGTAAAATGACCCATTCGCTATGGATTGTATAGAGAATGGGGTCCATTCGTTAGTCTAACTAGCTTATTCGTTAAGTTAGGAACTCATACGCTAAGGATGTTTAGCGTATGAGGCTCATTCGTTGAAGTAAGAGTCGTTTTGTTATAGGATATAATGAATGGAAGCTCATTCGTGATGGGAATACCCCATTCGTTAATGATGTTAATGAATGGGGCCTAGGCCCTATATATAGGCAGTTACTATTCACATTAGCAAGGGATACGTGCCTACAGTATTCAAGTGTCGTTACTATGCCGGATTCTCTCCATAAGTTAATTATAATGTATTCACCTTTAACGTATCAATAAAGTATGGTATTTATTGTTTAACAAAAATCGTCTCGGTGTACGTATCATGTTATGCAATCATATCCTGTTCGTAAAAGGTAACGTAACGTCTTCATACTTTTTTGTTGGCATTTCAACCATATTACTGGGTCATCGTATTGGTCTACCGTTCTTGCATGACCTTTTATACGACCGGACGTTGTATCCGTGAAACAGAATGGCATGTCTTCTGGTGGTCTTTCAACTTCGATGTAATCTTCGTTTTGCCTCTCGTTTCCTTCCGGGGACCCTTCCTGGTTGGGTCCTGCACAGATGGAAGACTGTGGCATCAACGGAGGAGGTTGGTCGGAGCTCATAACATATTGAACGAAGCTTTAACAGTTCTAGCCAATACGGATGGCACTAAAGAAGAAACACTAAGTTAACCTTTGATATGATTAACCTAATATCTCACCGATGGATCAAGAACACTAATCTAACCCTTGGTGGGCTTAGTTCAATGCTCTCCAATGAGTCAATATTAACAACTGCTATGAACTCCGGTAGTTGTGACCTGCAAAACCAAACACTATGAGCTCGTTAAGAGAAGAGGAATAGGGGGTCTTCTCGTAACCACCCTCAGGCTAAGTGATGAGTATTCTTAGGAAGAATGAGAGTGTGAGATCCCTTTACAATTAGTTCTCATCTACCATTTACAACTGAAGGGAAGGAGAAGGATTGGCTCAGCTGTCCGACTCAATGGAACCTTCTATTCTTATTGTTGCGCATGATAGTAGTTCCGGATTGGTCGAACAGCTAGCATACGTAATTTTTTTGCCGTGAGAAGGTACAACGTTGGCCTTTTCTCATTGGTCCATCATGCAGTCGTGGATCCCAACTTGTGATTGGTCTTTCCCAACTCTGTTACGTGCTAATCTATGCTTTATTATGACAAGACTTTTGCTGATCTTCTTGCTTTATACATCGTTGTGTATCTTCTGCATGCGATAAGTGTCACTTTCTGCAGAAGGCATTATTCCTGCGGGTGGTTATTCGCAGGAGATCTTCCGCTCGCGCGGAGGATTTATCTTTTGTGGGTTATCCGGTACCCTACCTCCACAATATCCATCTTGAAGTGATCTTTATTTATTTATTTTTTTTCGTACAACCCCCAAAATTTAAAAAAAAAACGGATTAAGGTAACTCATACTTGGTTAATCCTCACCCTTTAACAATATAAAAAAATAATAATTTCTATATTATTGCCACTTGTGTTCACTTTTATTGATACCCGACCCAAGAAAACTCAAATTCAAACCCAAATTAACCATATCCGAAAAACCCAAACTCAAGATATGAACAACCCGAATCTTCCTCCCGTATTTACTCTTATGAATCGTTTGTTAAGTATACTTACTTCAATCGAAATTTCGGTTGATATTTACAAATACGTAACCAATTTGTGTGTTAATCGAGGACCGATAGTTATATCACCTTTCTAATT
>NW_027504094.1:0-17780 GCF_021521415.1 Bidens hawaiensis | reverse complement strand
GTTGCTGACGTATTTTCTTAACATTTTGCAGGTGATCAAGGTTAGGGCTTGGAGTAAAGAAGTGCTCAAGATATCTGATGGTTCAAATCTTTTTGATAAAACTTAATTATTAATGAATGGTGGTTTTTGTAAAACTTAAACAAGTAATCTTTCAAACATTAAACGGGAGCTTTTAAATCCCGTATTTTGTGAAAGTAATATTATATTTAAATCCACATGTTTTATAAAGTCTTCCGCATTAAACCATAACTCTGATTTATTTACAATTGTGGTATCAACTGTTGGTCATACTCCTAGGCCTTAGATGGGGGTGTGACAGGTTGGTATCAGAGCCATCGATCTTAGCGAATTAGGTATTACAAGATAATACCTAAGCTTCGATCCAAGTATAGGAAAAATGTTTTTATTACTTGTTTATTTGAAATAGGGATAAGAGAGGCTGGTAAACCTTTTCTTTCCCTCCTCACTCTAATCCACCCAAAATGTTAGATGTCATTCAAGAACATGATGGAGAACTATGTACGTAAAGCCAAGGAGGCTGGAATTGCCAAACCTCTACCAAAAGATAATATGAGTGAAGACTATTATGAAGCATTCTTCGATCAAGATGTGGAACATGACCTAACCAAACCATTTCAATTTCCTGGTACTAAACAAAATCCGATCAATCTGCAAGGATATCAAGCCCCAAGGCATTCAAGTTACGACCCACCAAGTATACCCATGTACCATCCATCTGAAGTCCCAACATATTACCCATCTGAGATCCCAACATATCAACCATCCGAGATACCACCGTATTACCCAACTTGAGTTCCGACACATCTACCACCAAATCCTCACCCATCATACGCTTTTCTCTCCAACCGACCAATCAAGGAAGAACCAAGATCTCCCTCATCTGATTGGATGCAATGCCATTCTGACCAACGTAGATGGCACACTGGAAGCTCTGCCTTTGACTTTGTTGACTCCCGTCCCAACAAAGATGAAGGACCATCCCGCAAACCCAAGATAAGAGTAATGATGCCCTGCGAAAGTGTCCGAATTCCCCCGATTGTGAAAGAGACTGTTCAATTAACGGAGGAAGAAGAACCTGAAAAATAAGAAGAGGATCCGGAGGAAGAATCCGAAGAGCACCCGGAAGAGAAATACCCTGAAAAACCCAAATGAAGTGTCAACCCCAATGGAGGAATCACTCTCTCCCCAAAACCTGAGTTATGATCTGTCGATCCGTATATGCAATAACTTGAGGAACTGAGAAACAAAGCATCATCACGCTTCCCCACCCTACCAAGGCATGATCCACACAGAGGAAGAACAAGCGGATGAAATCCGCCAACAAAACGAAGCTGCCGAGGAGTTTTTCAACTACTATCTGATGTGACCACATCTCCATATCCGGAGCCAAAGAATCACTTCGATGTAGTCATGATGGGTTACTGCGACCCTCCGCCAAGATACGGATATCCCAATGAGATTCCTCAATCGCAGGAAGAGCACCTGGATCGAGCCTTGCACGAAACGAATGAATTGAGAAAGTAGATATCGATGGATGAGAAGAAAAAGAAGAAGATAGGAGATAAGCTTCTTCGGAAATGTAACAAGTTGACCAAAGTGGTGAGAAAGTTTATGAAGGATTGATGATGAGTGATGGAAAGGAAGTGTGTGTGTGTGTGTTAAAATGTAAACTTGTGTGATATATGTGTTATGTATGGATAAGAATAAATATATACATCGAATATGGATGTATATATATGTTTGTATAATGTAATAATCTATGTATATATCATATACGATATATACATATGTTGAATAAATAAAAATGTGTGTTTAAAGAAAGAAATTTGTTAAAATTTCATATAAAAAGAAAAAGTTGAAAAAGAAAAAAAGAATAATGTCTCAACAAAGTAATAACATTGAAAAAGCTCGAAAAGATGCTGATTATTGAAAAGAAAAGGGGAAAGACCCCGAGAAAGAACAAGAAGAACCAATTCTTGATAAATATATGAATTCAAATTAAAAGAATGATAAAAGAAGCGTTTAGGGCTGAATCAGAAGCGAGATCTCAATCTAAACACTCTAAACATTCTCATTCTGTTAAGCTCTCCCGTAAATCTGTTAAGTCTCGTCTAAAACTGTCCCATGTTGAGGAGAGTGTTCATCAGTCAAACGCCGATGGTGAAGTTAGACAAGAATTCAAAAGGTTGAAAATTGGAGGATGTTCATTTAAAGACTTTAAGTACTTTGGACCGAAAGAGTTTCATGGTGATAAAGGAGCCATCACGATCGTGAGATGGCTCGAAGAGATGGAATCAATTGTAAATATAAGCAAATGTTCTGATCAAGAAAAGATTCAATATTCTGCTCAAATGTTCAAAGTCAAAGCGCTGGAGTGGTGGAACACGATGATAATGAGTAAAACAACGACAAACATTGTATAATCTTTCGTGGGATGAATTTAAGGGATGCTGATGGTGAAATTCTGCCCTATACACGAGACTGACCAGATTCAAACCAAGTTTCTCAATCACAAAGTCATAGGAACATATCTCCGCAAGTACAACACCAAATTTCATGAACACTGTCGCCTAGTTCCCCAGCTAGTTAGCCCTGAATCCAGCAAAGTCACGAGATTATATGGGGATTGCCGCGGGAAATCGGCGACCTGGTAAGGTCACATTTGCCACAAAACGCTGAATCTGCAATGGAATTGGCTGGTTATCTGATGGGCAGAATGATCTGCAACAAAGAAGAAGACAATAAGGTTGTAACAACTCACGACCCTAGGAAAGGAGGAAATGCCCGCTTCAAAGGCAAGAGTGTTGATCAACGCAAGTCCAGTTTTAATTCCAACTTTCCACAATGCAAGATCTGTAGATAGTTTCATAGGGGGCGATGTAACTTTACTCCGTCTTCTATCGCAACTGTCTGCGAATCATGTCAAAGACCTGGCCAAGCAACGGCTGATTGCAAGAAAAAGAAAATGACGTGTTATAACTGCAAGGAAATGGGACATCTAAGCTTCTAGTGTCCCAAGAACAAACCCGTGACTGGTGGTGCGGGTGGATTTGGTCAAAACAAGAAAGGAAACGCTCGAGTCTTCGTTCTCGACACGAAAAAGGCCGCTGACATGCCGGAAACTATCACCGGTACGTTTCTAGTCAACGACACCTATGCTAGAGTTTTGTTTGAACTGGGTGCCAATTTAAGTATTATAGATTATAGCTTTTGTATTCTATTAAACGAACCTTTAACAAAATTAAATAAACCATAAGCGTTGAGACTGCTAGCGGCGAAATAGTCAAAATCTCCGAAGCCCTAGAAAACGGAAAAATTCTCTTAGCTGGTTATATTCTGCCAATCCAACTTTTACCAATGGCTCTTGTTGGTTTTGATATTGTACTTGGTATGGATTGGTTATCCAACAACCATGCTCGTATATTTTGCAATAGCAAAACTGTCGAACTTCAAGCCCTTGATAAACGAACCATTCGAATTGAAGGGGACAAAGACGCTGGCCAAGTTAGCATAATCTCCATGATTAGGGCTAACAAATGTTTGAATAAAGGATGCTTAGCATTCATGGCTTACGTCACTGAAGAATCCAAACCGAAGGAGATAAAAGACGTACCTATTGTCTCCGACTTTTCTTATGTCTTTCCTGATGTACTTCCTGGAATTCCTCCCGATCGTGAAGTAGAGTTTAGGATCGATCTTATTCCCGGTACTGCTCCGATCGCAAAGGCACCATATCGTCTTGCTCTGACTGAAATGAAGGAATTAAAGAAACAACTCGACGAACTTCTCGAGAAAGGCTTCATTCGATCAAGTTCATCACCATGGGGAGCGCCGATACTTTTCGTTAAAAAGAAGGATGGATCCATGCGTATGTGTATCGACTATCGAGCTCTCAACAAAGTCATAATCAAGAATCGTTATCACTCCCTCAAATCGATGATCTTTTTGACCAACTCCAAGGTGCCAGTTTCTTTTCTAAAATCGATCTTCGTTCTGGTTACCATCAACTCAAAGTTCAATCCGAGGATATACCGAAAAATGTATTCCGAACAAGGTATGGACATTATGAGTTCACGGTCATGCCGTTTGGACTTACTAATGCTCCAGCTGCGTTCATGGATATGATGAATCGACTCTGCAAGCCATACTTGGATAAATTTGTTATCGTATTCATCGAAGACATACTCATTTATTCTAAGTCTAAGACTGATCATGAAATTCACCTTCGAACCTTACTTGGAATACTTAGAGCCGAAAAGTTGTACGCCAAGTTCTCAAAATGCGAGTTCTAGTTGCACGAATTACAATTTCTTGGGCACATCATCAACGTCAATGGTATTCAAGTAGATCCCGCTAAAATCGAAGCCATCTAGAAGTGGGAAATTCCAAAGTCGCCAACCGAGATTCGAAGTTTCTTGGGTTTGGCTGTCTATTATCAAAGGTTTATTGAGAATTTTTCTCGTATAGACGTTCCCTTAACTTCATTAACTCGCAAATACATCAGGTACGAATGGGGAACAAAACAACAAGAGGCGTTAGATATACTTAAGCAAAAACTCACCCAAGCACCTATACTGGCCTTTCTAGAAGGCACTGAGGACTTTGTAGTCTTTAGTGACGCGTCTCATTCTGGTTTGAGATGCGTACTAATGCAAGGAAAGAAAGTGATCGCTTACGCCTCTCGTCAACTCAAGGTACACGAAAAGAACTACACAACTCACGATCTATAGTTAGGCGCCATAATCTTTGCACTAAAGATATGGAGGCACTATCTCTATGGAGTAAGATTTATCGTGTATACCTATCATAAAAGCTTAAAGCATATCTTCGATCAAAAGAGCTTTACATGTGCCAATGACGCTGGATGAAAACTCTAAACGACTATGACTGTGAAATCGTCTACCACGAAGGCAAAGCCAACGTTGTGGTTAACGCCTTGAGTCGTAAAAGAACATGAAAAACCAAAAAGAGTCCCAGCGTTAAGGCTAGAACTTCAAATCGATCTTCTCGAACAAATCAAATCTGATCAAACTCAAGCAATAAATGAAAACCAAATCTCTGATGAAAAACGCAATTGCATCATTGACTCGTTAGTCAAGGGTGACAATGGTATCCTTAGACTCGGTAAATAGTATTTGGGTACAAATCATTGGAAACTTACGTGAGTAAATTTTGAACGATGCTCATAAGTCCAAACACATGATGCACCCCGGTAGTGACAAAATGTATCAAAATCTCAAACCTAACTACTGGTGGAATGGGATGAAAAGGGGACATCGCTTCGCATGTGGCGAAATGTTTAACTTGTTTGAAGGTCAAGGCTGAACACCAAAAAGCCTTAGGGATTGCTTCAGCAACCTGAACTTCCCGTATGGAAGTTGGAGTTAATTACCATGGATTTCATCACTAAACTCCCAAAAAACGACTCGACAACATAATGCTATTTGGGTTATCGTGGATCGATTAAAAAAATCCGCTCACTTCATACCCATCAATGAATCGTATTCAATGGATAGATTAGCGTGTATTTATGTAAACAACATCGTTGCCTTGCATGGAGTACCGCTGTCTATAATTTCTAATCGAGACAGTCGTTTCACATCTCACATTTGGAAAAGCTTCCAACAAGCGTTAGGCACAAAGCAAAACCTTAGCACCGCCTATCATCCACAAACTGATGGGCAAAGCGAAAGGACAATTCAAACATTGGAAGACATGCTCCGCGCCTATGTGATTGACTTAGGTGGAAGTTGGGATGACCACTTACCCCTAATGGAATTCTTGTATAACAATAGCTATCACACAAGTATTCAAGCCGCACCATTCGAGACGTTATATGGTCGTAAATATAGGACGCCCGTGTGCTGGTCTGAAACCGGAGAAAATCAATTATCTGGACCTGAGATAGTCCAAGAAACCACCGACAAGATTCTCCAAATCCGAGAACGACTTAAGACGACACATGATCGCCAAAAGTTATGACGATGTCCGTCGTAAGCCGTTGTAATTTAATGTTGGTGACAAAGTTCTTTTAAAAGTTTCGCCATGGAGAGGTGTCGTTCGCTTCGGAAAGAAAGGAAAGCTAAGTCCTCGATTCGTTGGACTCTTCAAGGTACTCGAACGAATTGAAACTGTTGCATATCGCTTGCGACTAAACAAGGAAATGCAAGGTATACACGACGTATTCCATATCTCGAATCTGCGTAAATGTTTGGCCGATGAATCTTTATCTATGCCATTAAAAGATGTTAAAATTAATGAAATTTAAAATTCATCGAAAAAACGATTCAAATAGAAGATTCTAAACTAAAGAAATTAAAGAGACGAACAATAAAGATAGTGAAAGTTAAATGGGACTCCCGAAAGGGCCCCGAGTATACTTGGGAACTCGAATCCGAAATGAAAAGGAAATGCCCACCCTTATTCTAAAGAAGCAATCTTGAGGACGAGATTTATTTCAAGGTGGGGAGATCGTGAAAATATCAATTTCAATTCATCAAGTTTCCAAAGTTAAGGGACCAAAAGTGTCAAAATCCAAACCTTAGGGTTCAAAATGAAAATTCTGATTTTTCCTGACCCATCGCGATAAGGGATGGTTCAGAAGAGAGACCCATCGCGTATCGCGATGGGGTTTCTGACAGCAAGACGCGTGGCTTGCCACGTGGCCACACGTGGCACAACGTTCGCCACATGTCCCGCCACGTGGCCACACATGGCAGGCCGTACGCCACGTGTCAACATGTGGCATAACGTCTGCCACGTGTCAACACGTGGCAGACCTACGTGGTGACACAGCAAGGCTACGTCGCGATACGCGACGGGCTTGCTTAAAGCCATCGCGTATCGTGATGACCTCACAGATTTTGCCTATAAATAGCAAGGTCAGGATCTTCATTTCCCACACCTCAAACTCAGTTCTCTCTCACTCTAAAACATCTCTCTAAACCTTGGGAAGCGTTCGCTCGATCCACCTCGAAATCCGTGTCTCGATTACCTCGTTTTCCTTGTCGTTTCCACGAAGTTTGTGCCAATTTCCACCGACGTATCAACCAAGAAGGAGTTTGCCATTCCCGACGTCCTGACGATTGGTCTCGTAAAGCGTGCCGACGAGTGGTAAAGTATTGGCGTTTATCGTTTGGCGTGCTAAAGAAAAGTAACGAGAAAAGAAGTGGAGCAAGAAGGTGAAAAGGTGTTGAGGTGCTGCTCGAGTATTTAGGGTTTATAATCCGAGCAAAGGTAGGCATAATGTCTGAATAAAATAATTATAAAATATTATAAAAGCTTAAACCTTAAGTCGAGGTTATACTCGATACCTCAAGAAAATAAAAGAAAGCATAACAAGGAAAAGAAAAGGACAAGAAGTATGAATATATATATATATATATATATCAATGTGTGATTATATTATTCTTTGTTATGAAAATATTATTTAAGTAATAATAACTACTCTTGAATAATTAAGAAAATAAAAGAATACATGTATTAGAGAAGAAGAAACGTAGGGTTTTATAAATAAACTAAAGGTTTATGATATTACTTTTTAACTAAAGGTTTTAAAGTAAAATAGATTTTGAACTAAAGATTCATCGAGGTAAAGTTTATAAAATATGACTAAGGTCTTAAGCCGGATTATATATGCGACTAACAAATGATTATACTCGTACTATTGGTGCGAGATAGCAACAGGAAAGACCCTCGGATGGTGTTTGAAGCCGATCCAATTTTAAAAGGGTGAATACGCCCCAAACATTATAAACTTGTTTTAAAACGAGTCAAAATGTGTTATGTGAAAAAATTTACATAAGACTACGTGTCTCTAAAACATTTATAAAGAAGAGTAAAAACCAAGCCTTCAGGCTGTAGTGTACGTTTGTCTGGATTCTTACATATGTGGTAAAATGCGGTGGGCACATCGCACCACACTTGGGTATAGTACGCTCGCCTGCGGGGAGTAATGACCCTGTCTATACCTATGGTACCTAAGTAATGTCGAACGATGCGGTGTTTGATGAGGTGCTATGAGTAGAGACTTGAGTTTATAAAGTGTATTGTTTTATAACTTGATTATTCCTACGCCACGATGAGCCGGACCTAAGTTATGTCTCGAGGGGTAATCAGGTAAAAGAAAATATTTTAGCGTCAGCATATTCACCAGCATTTGTTGCTGACGTATTTTCTTAACATTTTGCAGGTGATCAAGGTTAGGGCTTGGAGTAAAGAAGTGCTCAAGATATCCGATGGCTCGGATCTTTTTGATAAAACTTAATTATTAATGAATGGTGGTTTTTGTAAAACTTAAACAAGATCTTTCAAACATTAAACGGGAGCTTTTAAATCCCGTCTTTTATGAATGTAAATATTATATTTAAATCCACATGTTTATAAAGTCTTCCACATTAAACCATAACTCTGATTTATTTACAATTGTGGTATCAACTGTTGGTCATACTCCTAGTCATTAGATGGGGGTGTGACAGCAAAACACGGTCGTGTTTAGAAAAACACGACCATTATGACCTTTTTGTCATGTTGTAATCAATGCTCGTTGTCAGATTGTCCAACAGAGGTGAATACGGTTGTGGTGAGTTGGGCATGGACGTGGTGACTTCCAGAAGAGTACAAATTTGTTTTTTTCTCTTGTACTTTTAACATGGGGTTTGTTTGGGCAAAACAAGGTCATGTTTAGCTTCAGACTTTTATCTTTTGTCTTTTCCTCTTGTACTTTCAACATGGGGTGCGTTTTGGTTAACATGGCCATGTTATGACTTCCTGAATTTTGTATTTTCTTTGTATGTTCTAAGCATGACCATGCCTTGATTCACCATGGGGTGTGTTGAGTTTGTTTTTACCATTTTTCTTTGTATATCAGCTCATTTTATTCTTTAAGTATATTTACCTATAGAGGGTTAAATGATCAAATACCTAAACTTTATTTAACCTAAAAAGTCCAAAACGCAGGCATCTTTTTCCTTACTTCCAAATGTTGCCGCTGTCTTATTTCTTTTTCGTTTCCGGCATAAAATTCGCCGGAATTATCCTTCGGAGTACTCAATTAGATCGATAAGTTTCCACCAAGTACATTTGAAGCAATTGCGTAATTTTATTTTGAAAGCTTTTCAAGTTTTGGGTATAAAAGGGCCAAATCGAGAAAATCGATGATATAACCGATATTACTGAAGCAAATTATCGACGATATATCGGTCGTTATTGCCGATAATATCGGAACCGATATTATGACTGATATATTGGACTGATATTCTTTTAGGGGCCCAATAACTGATATATCGGCTAGATATCATCGATATATCGCCTATATTAACTGCATAGTTTATGTGTGATAATAATATGTAATAAATTTATTATTAATTCATTTAAATTATCCAAGGAGTCAATTTTATGTGGCAAACATTTGACATGAAATGAAGCCATGCATCCTACCTACATGGAGTGGCGGTGATGTTACCATATGGTTCAATGACGGCTAGACAAAAATCTCAGAGGTAACGTTCAAAAAGTTTTTGTTACCTTATCTCATAAAATGGAAAAGGAATTTCTGTCTTACTGTATGTCTTAAATAACCGAATACTTTTACCATATCTCATATAATAAGACCTCGTTTCATCTTTCAAGTTCCCTAATTTTAGAAGAAATAAAATTTAAACACTAAATCACTAAACAATTTCATTTTACATTGTCTAAATATCCAATAAACCATTATCAATCATTCAATTATTCAATCGCCCATAAACAAATCCAAATTAACAATTTATATAAAGAAATTAACAATTAGAATTTTAGATAATAGTAGAAGAATGCATAAACTGAACAACTAGAATTCGAAATGTGAAAGAGGGACTGAGGGAACACCGGTCGTTGTCTACTCGGCTACATCATGGAGGTCCGGTCCCCGGAGGAGGGTAGCAGGGGTCGGGGCAGCGTGGGGGGGGGGGGGATAACGTGGGGTTAACAGTGGCTGAATGAAACTTTGTTTGGACTTTAAACTTTAATTTAATTGGACTTTAATTGGTCATAGCTTTTAATTTTGGTTTGGCTTTATAAAAACAGGTTTTATAAAAATAGGTGTAACTTTATAATTTTTGCAGGGGTAGCGAAATATGAAAACCGATAAATAAAAAAATTACACTACCGACGAAAAGTTGAGGGTAGTGGATTTTACCCCTGATTAGTAGCTATGTCCGCTCCTTATATGGTTTGAAAATCATACACCCTACCCATATGAGTGCCTCGTATTCTCGAAGATTATGGGTTATGTAATTTCATGGTAAAGTTACTAATGTCTGCAAGAGAACGCATCTTTGTTTATCATAAAAGCTAGGTAAACAACCAGTCGCGTTGTGGCGGCACAACAACGCGAATTTAGTTGGATCGGGTTACAACACCGACACTAATAAAGAAAATTAATACATAAACATCCAAAATAGTATCAACACACATACAACATATGTTCTAAATGACACGAACTTGGTTACGATACCGGTATCGTATAGCTTATGATACATATAACATATCTAAAATGATGGTTACTTGATCATTAAAGTTCGGGCATTGCAGCGGTGCGTCGATATGAATTCGAATGGTATCGATATGTTCAGTATGGTTCTAAAAGTAAACCCAAATAATAAATTCATTAACTTAAAATATTTTAAATACTACAATAAAAAAATAACAAATAGAAAAGGATCATGCTCAACCAAAACCAACATAGAAATATCAGAAAGTACTAAAAAACACACCAATCAAGCTACATGGCCTTTTATTGTTTTAACTCCAAAACGATTAACTTAAATATCATAGCTGAAACTAATAAAATATTAAAATAAAAAAAAACTTTTATGGCACCACAACCCAACTTTTATCTGTATATATAATATACTAGCTTTTAAACCCCGTATTACGGGGTTGTTTTACATTATTCGTTTCTGATATTTATATTTTATGATTATAATTTTGTTTGCCGTAAGTAAGTTACTAATATAGTTAGGATTTGATGACGAAAGGTTTCAAATATATATGAGATTTATAACCATGTTTAAAACCATCTGGTTTGGTGAAACCCGTGATCCGATTAATTTTTTACTATAAAATTGTTTATTAAATATAAATAATATATTATAAAAAGATTATTTTATTATGTAATTATTTTTTGAAAAAATAATAATGTGTGAAAAAGTTATGTCCGCTAAAAAAGTCGTAGGGTAGTTGGTTTTGAATCAGGGAGCATATATGTAACTATTATTTAAATTTACAAAAAATGTAGTGAAGTTGAGGAACCAAAGAGCAAAAATTCAAGTCAACATTCGTGTAACTCATTGATAAAAATATATCATTACTATTTATCATAGGCATTTTAACACTCACGCATGATCATTCTTCATTTAGAAGTTGATAAAACTCAAAATGTGCTTATTACAAACACTAGATAACTATAGAAATTACTGCGTCTCACGCACAAATACCCGTCACACACAAAAGTCTGTGATACTATTATTTTGGATACTAAAATAGTACTTATATAAATTATAGTGTATAAATAACTACTATAAATGGTGTGCGGAGTATAACATTACTTTAGATTTAACAAACAAATTTATGAAACTAGTCAATATGTTAAATAATATACAACTCTCGTCTTATGGGGTTTCACATTACTCGTTTATAATATTTATATATTTTTTGGATTTTAATTTTATTTTTTATACAGAAGTTAATTGTATACTTAGTATTTGATGATAAAAGAGTTTCACAAATAAATGATATGTTATAACCCGATTTAAAAGCTATTTGGGTTTGATGAGACCCATGACCCCGCTTTTTTTTTACTATAAAATTGTTTTTAATAATAATATATATCTTTTTTTAAGAAATCAAATATTAATTTTTAGTATATATTCTTATTTTATGAGATTTTCATATCAAATATTTGGTGATATTAATTTTTAATTTAATTAAATGTTTCAACCCGTTTGAGAAAAGATTAGGGTTTGGTATGACTCATACCCTTGAATTCGGGTTAAAATGCATGAGAAGTCTTCATTTAAAAATCAAACATACCTGGTGACTCCAAAAATAGGGGGAGCGACCACATCGCGACATGTAGGATTTTTGAGTTTTCGTTTATATATATTATAGATAGATATAATAGCCCACATACTTTTTTATTATACATGCTAAGGTTTGGGGGTGTACAACTGTGGTATCTTTGTGTAACCCATAACAAGTAAAAATCTTAAGTTGCGGTAAAGTAGAATGCTATTGATGTCAACATCAAACATAACGGCAACTCATAGTTAGGTCATAAAACAACTTTTCATCTTTCTTAATTTTGTATTTATTGCTGCTCTTAAAACAGTTTGTTTAGACTCGACCAAACATCAAACCGGTAGTTTTACCGGGTCACATATCAGGCTCGATTGAAGACCCGTACAACGTCATGCTTATGCTGTATATAATATAATATCATATAATATAATATAATTTTATCTAATGTAAAATTTAAATCTAGAAATCAATTTATATTGCATATTAATTTAAAGGTAACAATAGGTAAAAATGACAAAATAAATAATTGAATTGATAACAACATGAAAGAAAATGATCAGGGGAAATTTCATATATACCCTTACAAATATTGAAAATATCATATATATACTCATGCGAAACTTAAAATATCATATATGTCATTGTAAAGTTATTAATATATCATATATACCTAATTCACTAAAAAAAATTATAAAAAATGGCCATATTACTCTAGTTTGATTAGATGCGATAATAAAATTTATAATGTATTCCATTCGATGCGATAAATCTTCGAATGGTTTGCAATTTTGAAGAAGTGACGAAAGACGATTTGGTTGTCGATAAATGTGAGAAAAGTCAATTAAAGTTAACATAATAACATTGAGTATAAACACATTATGTAATGGGAATGGGTAAAATGGTCCGTTAAAAATGAACATATATGAAAGTTAATATTTTGAAAAAATAACGATAAAATGGTCATTTATTAAATTATTGTTAGTGAATAGGGGCATATATATATATATGATACTTTAACTGTTTTATAATGGGCATATATGATATTTTTGTTACTTTGTAAGGGCATATATGATATTTCAAAATTTGCTTGGGTACATAATATATTTATAATGTTTGTAAGGGTATATATGAAATTAATCCTAAAGAATTAACCCACCTTCCGGATATAGATGTTTACTTCAATAAATGGTAAGGCTTGCAGTTTTGAAAAATTAAGTCATGGGTTTATAAATAGTCTTTTGAAACTCGGACCGATTGGCTGGTCGGACTGGTTCGATCAGGGCCCACTAGGCATTCTGGGTTTATAAATACTTTAACCTGTTTTCTAAAACCTCGGCTGGGTTTGGCTGTTTGCGGTCCAACCAAAACGTGGAACCGCCGGTTTAACCGGTAAAAGCCTTTTTATTATATATTTATTTTATTGCAGACTCCGAGAATTGAACCCGACCCGGGTACAAGGCCAAGATGATTGTTTGATGAATAATCCACTAGACAACCCACCAAGCTGTATTTATGTGACTTTGGATGAAACACAATTCCTATATATTTAAAAAAACATTGTAAATGTACAAGAAATTTGGTTATTATATATATATATATATATATATATATATATATATATATATATATATATATATATATAGGGTAAAGTTAATATATAAATGACAAAAAAAATGAGAAGGGTGAGAATGAATCCAGTCCATTGATTTTAGATTTGAATGACTGAGATTAATTTAATAAATAAAACTTGATGAAAAGGGCATGAAGGTAATAACACACATTTGTTGACTTTCTCTCTCCACATGCAAGACATATGTCAATTTCCCCTGTCATTTTAAAATGTCCACAACTTTTTCATACGGCATTATTTTTTTTAAAAAAAATTACCATAATAATAAGCGTTTTTTATTTTTAATACGAGTATCATATTGTTGTTATATAAAAATAAAAAAATTAATGGATTTTTTAATTGTGTTTTTTTGTTGTTCATTGTGTCATTGTGTAATATGTTGTTTCCATTGTGTTTTACGTTTCAAGTCATTGTGTTATATATATTCACCAATGTGTCTTACGTTTTAGGTCATTGTGTTATACGTATTCACCATTGTGTCTTACGTTTTAGGTCATTGTGTTATACGTATTCACCATTGTGTTTTACGTTTCAAGTTATTGTGTAACATGTATTAATCATTGTGTTTTATGTATTAGTTAATTTGTTGTTATTTTATCATTATTTTTACATATTATTATTGCACAACGGTGTTATTAGTATTTAAAAAACATAATGATGAGTTGAAAGACACAATGATGAAAAAACACAATGACGAAAAAAGACACAATGGTGTGCGGAAAGACACAATGGTGTGCGGAAAGACACAATGACAAAAAAAACACAATGATAAGCGAAAAGACACAATGATGTGCGAAAAGACACAATGACGAAAAAAGACACAATAGTGTGCGAAAAGACACAATGACGAAAAAAGATACAATAATAAGCGAAAAGACACAATGGTGTGCGAAAAGACAAAGACACAATGACGAAAAAAGACACAATGATAAGCGAAAAGACACAATGGTGTACGAAAAGACACAATGGTGTGTGAAAAGACACAATGACGAAAAAAGACACAATGATAAGCGAAAAGACACAATGGTGTGCAAAAAGACACAACGACGTGATTTTTGTTTTAAATTTTATATAACAAAAATCATACTCATATTAAAGATAAAAAAACGCTTGTTATTATGATGAATTTTTTTTTAAAAAAAATTCATACGAAAAAGTTATAAGCATTATAAAATGATGGGGGTATTAACATGTGGACAGAATTTACAGAAATTGTCCTTTATGTTTGTATCAGATTTCACTCATTGTCCTTTATCTTTCAAATTGACGTGTTTTATACTTTATGTTTTCAAATGTTACACCGTTTGTCCTTTGGCTCTAACCCAGTTAGTTTTTCTCGTTAAATCATGTAACATGCCTTGCACATGATGGCAAGTTAGTCATTTCATAATTAATTTAAAAACAAAACCTTTCAATTATTAAAACTATTCTATTAAATTAAATTAAATTAATTAAAAATTTAAAATACCAACATTACACCACTGCCAATAATTTAATTAACACCCACCTTTGTTCCACTCGTCTTCCACTGACACCAAGCCGCATCTTCCGACGATAAAAACACCACCACTGCCACTGGAAAACCATCAACACCACGGTTGACCCACTCCCATCAATAAAATCGTTATTCAATCTGCAAGTCCTCCTGCTCATCCACTAAAACCTGGGTTTTCAAGTCGACGTCGTTTCGCGATACAAAGAAGCTCTCTTTACTTACCTCAGCATGTTACAACTACATCCGATTTACAATAAGATAGTTTTGACAACTGATATTTGAGGTTTCGACCGAATTCGTTGTCGGATTCCAAGGTGGCTTCAAATTGGGTTTTCGTTAACATTAGGACACGTAAGTCCAATTGTGGCTTTTGAAATTAGGGCCCGTAACTAAAATTGGGGGTTTCGTCGAATTATGATTTAAGACATGTTCCGTGTTTATTGTTACTGTTGTGATTTTGCTTGAGGTGTCGAGGAGGTGTATTTCCGGCAAGTGGTTTAGGGTTTTCAGGGATATGAACATGGGGGTGAGCTAGCTGTAGTGGTGACTTTCAGTTGCAGTGGTGGTGGCTCACCTGAGAAGACGGTGGTGGCGGGAGATGGATGTGTAGTGGCGGTGGAGGAACAGGTAAAATGTGTGAGGGAAGGTAGGTAGGGTTTGGATAAAGAATATTTATATTTAATTAATTATATTGTTTTTAATAATTAAAAAGTTTTGTTTTTAAATTAATTATGAAATGACTAACTTGCCCTCATGTGCAAGGCATGTGACATGATTTAATGAGAAAAACTAACTGGGTTAGGGTCAAAGGACAAACGGTGTAACATTTGGAAACATAAAGTACAAAACACGTCAATTTTAAAGATAAAGGACAATGAATGAAATCTGATACAAACATAAAGGACAATATCTGTAATTCTGTCTAGCATGTGTCTTGCATGTGGAGAGAGAAAATGTGTATAATTAATTCTATACCATTTTTCTTTTGGTCATCACTTGACACATGTCAATTATTTATGGTTTCTCACACTTCTTACTTTTATTACCTTTTGTAGAATAACTTGAATATATATATATATATATATATATATATGAATGATCTCTTTTAAGAACATAAATGAGGTGTTAGACCATTCCCATTAGCAAACCAACCCAACTCAATCTTTTAATAAAAAACTAATTTCTCTCTCATCAACAAACACAAACCAACCTAATCTAAATTTCAACTCCCATTCACAACCCAACCTCAACCAACATTTTATTATATAAATATAATTTATAATTATTTAAAATATATAAAAGATAAAACTTTAAATTATAAGTTACGAAACAATAATATTATATTGGAAAGCTAATAAGAAAAAAATACATATTTTTGAATAACCTTGTTTTTAATAAAATTTATATAGAAGTGTATACGAAAAAAAATAAATATGGTTGTGTTTTTATAATTCTTTTTAAGCTAACAATTTAAGTTATTAAAAAAACTAATTTGTGTATTATATTAATTGTTAAAAAAACAAAAAGACGAAAACTAATAATTGTATTAAATATTGCATAAATGATTTGTAAACTAGTTTGCTTTTCTGAACTAGTTTGTGATAAATTAATTATAAAATATTAATTTTTTATTTTATTTAATGCCATTTGGCAACCCAAATCATCATTGGGTTACCAATGGGAGTGGTCTTAGAACTCGAGAATCATCTCCATTAAGGCTGAGGGGTGTGGGGGCTCTAATGGGGGCTTTAGTGGGGGCTCCAGCCAATAATATTATGACGTGTGGCAGAGAGAGAAACTGGATAAGGGGGGTGTTGGAGCCACCGTTGGAGCCCCTGGCCCTGGTGTGGAGGGGCTCCAGCAGAGGCTCCAGCGATTTTTTTTTTATTTTTTTATAAATATATTCAAAAAACGTATTATTAAAAAAACTTATAAATATTAAAAAAAAACACACATTAATAAAAAAAACACATTAATATCTAAAAATAAAATAAAAATTAAAGTACTAAAAAAAAACATTATTCTTATTCTTCGGCTTGGTCTTCTTCGATCAACCTCTTTCGGATACGTTCCTTTTGCTTTTCCATTAGCATTTGATCGACCGGATTTAGGTTACTGAAGTCTCTAGTAAGGAAGTCCAAATCTCTCATTCGACTTTTTTCCTTTTTGTCATTAGAGACCACCTCCATGGTTTTGTTAAATTTATTGAGGGATTCAACAAGATTGGCGATGTTTATGGCTTCCCCCTCAGCCGTTTTTTCCCCTTGGCGTCCCTTCCCAATGGTCGCCTCCTCGGCGGTGAAGACGTTTCCTCCTCCGCAATGTTTAGGTCGAATCCAACGAGGCAATCCGACCCGATTGAAGTGCTATACGCTCCAGACGAACTAGTTTTAGTCCGTTTCGGCCGTACTTCCGAATCAACGTCCGGCGCACCAGCTCAACCCACTTGGAACACCTTTTCAACCTCTCCCACAACTTTAAATCGTCCCACGTCTTCACCGTCCCATACCTCCGCAAACACTCCTGCTTCCACTCTTCGACCGTGAAATTGTAAACCGCCAAATCATCGCTGCC
>NW_027504093.1:0-20000 GCF_021521415.1 Bidens hawaiensis | reverse complement strand
AAGAAATGTACGAGAAGAGATGTTACACAACCTTTTAAATGGCGGTAAAGGTTGTGACCTTATATGCATGAGTGAGAAAGCTTTTAAGACCTTTTGTGGTATCTTAAAGCATGATGGTGGACTTTGACCTACTCAATCCATGTCTGTTGAAGAGCAAGTTGCTTGTTTTTTACATATTATAGGTAACGATTTGAGAAATCGATTTACCTCTCGGTTATACCGTCGTTCTGCATCAACAACCAGTCGGTGCCTCCATAGAGTTTTGCAAGCAATTATATCACTAGAAGATCATTATATACCTAAAGTTGATTTTGTCCCGACATAAAATTTAAAAAAAGAGGATATTTTATCCATTTTTAAGGATTGTATCGGTGCAATTGATGGAACACATGTACGTGTCAAAGTGCCTAATAGGGATGCCCCTAGATATCGTGGTCGTAAGGGATACCCTACGATAAATGTACTAGCTACTTGTACATTTGACTTAAAGTTTACTTATGTGCTAACCGGATGGGAGGGTACAACATCCGACTCTAGAATTATAAAAAAACGCATTTACTAGAGAAGATAAACTACTTATTCCAACAGGTAATTTTTAAACCAAGTTTAATTAATTGTGTAAATATATATTATAATACTATTTATAACATGTTTATAGGTAGATATTGTTTAGTAGACGCGGTTTACCACATATGAGTACCCCAATGACACCATATAGAGGTGTTAGGTATAATTTGAAATACTACTTCACTAGTGCTCCTCATAATGCAAAGGAGTTTTTTTAACCTTCGTCATGCATCATTACGCAACGCAATTGAAAGAGAATTTGGTGTCCTGAAAAAGAGGTTTCCTATCATTAGAAGTACAACTGAATCATTTTACTCTTGCGAAACACAATCTGACATATTTTTGGCATGTTGTATTTTACACAACTTCTTACTCGAGGAAGACCGTGACAAAGATCTTGATTATGAGGTCATACAAGAGGTGTTAGATGGACCGCAAGAGGAAGAAAGTCAAAATACATGAGATAACCGTGAGGGAAATACCGAATATGAACAACTAAAGAACTCAACTGCAACAAACATGTGGACTAACTATATGATGTATCCAAATGATGAAATAGATATGTCAAAGTAGTTTTAGAATAGTATATTTTAGTGTTTCATATTGATTTTGTATTAATTGTTAAGTTTTTTATGGTTTCAATTAATTGTTGATTTGGTTCTTTTTTATATTACTTGTGTGTGCATATAGTAGTTCTATTTAGCATAAGCAACTATTTACATATTTAAATAGTCGAATTTTATTTATGTTACCATGTAGAAAGCTATAATGAGCAAGCACAAAGCAACCGTAAAGAAGGAAACACTAAAGTGGACGGAAAATATGGATAACGCATTCATACAAGCTATGATATAGCAAAAGGATAACAGCAATAGGGTTAATGGAACTTTGACCTCAACCGCGTATGACAATATGGGTGAGGAGCTAAGCATAAAGTTCCAAATGAAGGTCTCCTAAAAACATTTGAAAAACCGATTAAAAACATTGAAAGAACATTTTTCTCAATGGTACGATTTGTTTCGTGGAACGTCATTTGAGTGGGTTCTCATAGAATTCAACTACTCAATTAATTGAAGCAGAGGATGAAGTATGAAAAAAGTTAACAGTGGTAAGCTTTAATTTAAGGGTGTTTTTTAGGTTTTCGGGTGGGTTATTCAGGTTCCGGCTTATCGTTCTTTAAGGTTGGTTATATTTGGGTTTGGTTATAATGGGTCTTGGTTCACCTGGGGTCTGGTTTTGTGTTCGGGTTCGGTTAAAAAAAACCCACCCCTTCTTTAATTATAAACATGAATATGTAGATGATCGATTATAAAACTAATTATTTTGTTTTTGTTAATAGTCGAAGCCTGAAGCTGAAGCATTGAAGATGAATAAAGTCTCAAACTTTAATAAAATGATAGAACTTTTTGAGAAGGACCGGGCATCAGGTGCACAGGCTGAAACTGCTAAAGAGAGAAATGCTCGCTTCCAGAAGAATGGCGGCATTAATTTAGAAACAGTTCTAGAATTGGACTCTTTTTTTGCTGCGAATGATGTAATAATGGAAACCAAATTCAATATTGATGATGATATTTAAGTGGTACCTGAGCAGTCTTCTAGTGCAAAGAAATGTAAGAGTAGAAAAAGGAAAGTTGAACAAGAAAATGAAGATTTAGACTCTACGATTATGTGTAATGTTGGCAGTGTGGCTAATGCTATTCTAGAAGGAAATAAAGTACTTGAAAGAGTTCATCATCAAGATTACACAGGTGAAGAAATTTGCAATGCATTGGAGCCGATGGGTTTGGAATCTCATGAAATGCGAAGAGCATTAAGGTACTTGGCGGCCAACCAAGCAGGCACATGGACATTATTTAGTTGTCCTCCTCAGATGCGGTTGGATTTACTAAGAGATATGATGGATTCCGGTAACTATGCGAGTTTATAATGCTTTTATCTAGTCGGAGTTTTTTTCTTTTTTAGTAACTTGGTACATTTATGACTTTAATTTCTTTGTTGGGTATTTTATTGTTTTGAATTGTTTATGTTTTTTTAGTAAGTACATTTATGACTTTATAATGCTTTTACCAGTCAATCAAACTCGGGCGTGTTTTTTTTATTCTTAAATTTTGGGTCTGTTTTGATGGTAAATTGCAGGTGAATATATGTTGTTTTAGTGACTATTTCATTGTTGATATTGAAAAAACAACACACGAGTCAAGCTCGAGTTATAGAAAAAGAGCTAGTTATTTTTGTTATTTTGATGAACTTGTGGTTTCAGCTACTGTTACATGTTATTATTTGTTACAGGTATGATGATTCACAGGTTCATGGTGTTATGTAGCTTTAATTGTTTTATGTTTTGTTACTAATAGATGCGTATTTAATTCTCTGACCTCAATTTTATTTACAACTGGGTGTATAATTAGAATTTATGCATCAACTGTTTATATTTATGTTCAGTTTTGTGCACAAAGTTTTTGTTGTTTGACTATGACGTAGTTGGCTGATCAGGTTTTTTTCACCATTTTTGCTGCGTTTTAATATCACTTTTATAAGCGATTTTTACGAATATTGCTGTATAAAATTGATATTTTTACCAATTTAAGTTGTGATTTGGCAGTTTGACTAGGATTTAGTCATCTGTGATGCCAAGGGAAATTACGCATTTACGCTTGTTTCAATTTTTAACTTTGTCGGGTTATTTCGGTTAACCCGTAGAACAAAATTACATTCATTTACCGAACCGATTAACTGCGTTAGGGTATATGTTTGATCTTTGGTACAATGTTGTCATGAATTACTATTATGTTAAAATCGCTCATAAACAAAACCTGAATTCCTTTCATCAATAAGTGTTGCACTTATAAATGTAGCCATCCATGAGTTATAAATGGTATATATGCTACTGTGATAGTTGAATAAAAGTAGTGTGATAGTTGAATAATAGTAAATATCATCACTCGTTCATTATAAATGATATAAATGTTGTTGTTTATCCTTTACATGTCAATCAAAAGTTATTACAAACACATCCTTGAGGCTTAAAAGTAAGGTGAGCTTGATTATACAAGTAAAAATCATGTATACCAAGATTTATTTTCATACAAATTAAAGATGCTAAACACAGGTAACGTAGAGACAGCGATCTTCTCCAACTTGATTGCAGAAATTCCCATACATCACACACTTTCATCCATTGAAGTTATGGTTCCCCATTTTCTGCAAATGTTGCTGACTATGATGCAGCCTCTATTTTCCGCCAAGATCAAATAAGCTATAACTTGTAATATTAGTGTTTTGAGTGTAACTTTCTTTCATGTATAACTGAGTTATTTCATGTATTCAAGTTAGTAGTTTAGGCACTTTTGAGTTTTTCTAACGGACCAAGGTTAGAGGTGCAAACGAGCTAAGCCGAGCCCGAGCTCGACTAGGCTCGAGCTTAGCTCGTTTAACTTACACGGATCTCGACTCGTTTCGATCTCTATCTTCAAAGCTCGAGCTCGGCTCATGAGTAACTTTTTATGCCTGAGCTCAGCTCGTGAGTAAATTTTTATGCTCGAGCTCGGCTCGTGAGTTGATTTTTATGTTTGGATATAAAAGTAATCAGACCACTTTTTTGATCATGGGTCATGGATGGAAATGGTATGCATGTAATGTTATAACATGTATTATTTTTATTATAATTTAAATCAAAGGGTATAATTGTGAAACTCTAACTTTCTTTTCTTTCCTTCCAAACATGGGAACACATAAACTGTTTAGTTGTCTTTTCGTTTCTTTCTTTTTCATTAAACTCGGGAACACAAAATTAAAAGATAGAAAAACACCTCTGTCTAAACCTAAACCTGGCCGAGGATAGAAGGGAAATGGCAGCCCGAAGAGAGGTAAAATGTAAGAATAAGATAGAAAAATATTACAATGCCCGTTTCAGAGAGGTCAAGTTCCGAATAGGAGATCTAGTCTATAGGGAAAATGAAGCAAGCAGACAGGAGGATCAAGAAAAACTGGGCTCAAAGTGGGAAGGTCACTGCCAAGTCATCTAGGTGGGAGAAAAAGGCTCATACAAACTAGCTTAGCCCATGGTCCGAGGAGGTGCCAAAAAACTGGAACTCCATGCAACCTAGGAAATACTATGCCTAAACCACCCCCGACGAAGGGGAGGTGATGTTGTGGACCAGAAAGGGTCTGTTTTTTGGTAACTTCTTGGGAAACTAAGTACCCTCTCCGAGAGGAAAACCACCCATTATAACAGGCTTCAAACGATTTCTTTATGTTCGTCCAAAAATGTAACGTGGTGGATTTAATAAAACAAGAATGATTCAAGTACCTTTTGTTTATCATACAAAATATTGTGTTTCATATCCAATCATCTGTTGAGTACTCACTGAAAAAACAAATTTAGAATTATCTTCCGACCCACTCTGGGAGGGTAGGAAAGACTTTCCCCAAGGGGAAAAAAAATGTGCAATCAATCAAAGCTCACGTAGCTTACCACATTGCTAAACTAAAGGGAAAAATTACCTATACTTACCCCTATCCACGCTGACGAGCAGGCCCTAAGAGGGGAGCTGCATACACACCTTTGTGTCACAAAGGCACAAGGAAGGCCTCAATGATTGGCTAAATGGTTAACAAAAAATGCACCAAAACTTACAAACAACCTCCGAGGTTCACAAAAAAAAAAAAAAACTACCACACTATAATAAACCACATGATTAACAAATCCAAGCCCACGATGGGGCAATACGGTTACAAAGTTCCTACGTAGTCCATATAAACAACCGACTACCAGCGGTTGGACAAAGTACACAACACATAGTTACTAATGTTCATAAAAGACAACATAATACAAATACCCAATAAATGATGCAGTTGTTCAATGGTATGGAGACGGTGGATCCACCATTTGGGCTAAGGCCTTTATACCTCCAACTGATATAACTGGAGTGGTAGAGAGCTTATGTAAGATAGGTGGCACAATATCATTGTAAGCACGAAACATTTCCTCGTCTTCAGCCTCCGCCTTGTCAGAGTAAGTAGGAGTCTCGAGGAAGGGAGTTCCCTCAACATCGTAATTAAGACCCGCTTTCAAACCATGCTAAAAATCAGAAGCAAAGAAAACACGCTTTTAAACCATCCTTTCAAACACGCTTGAAGAACCTCCCGGCATGAGCGGGCCCTCTTTTAAATTAGCTTCAAGCCATCGGTTATGATCCATTATTTCTCGCTCTTCACTTTAGAACCCACTCAATGATCCATAATTTTGTTATGCTGTTCCCAGGTAGCATCAGCACAAGCACTCTTGGAAAGATCTTCATACCTGGCTTGTTCTTGAGTAAGGGAAGTCTCTAGCTGATGTATCTGCACTAGTGGGGGGAGAAGCTTCCAACTAAAAAGGAATTATAAAGGGCGTCACAACAAAAAAAAATGGAGGGAAAGGAGAGGATCAGCATGATAAAGAACTTACCTCAGCCAACTTCTCTTGAGAAGCTTTAAGTGACGAACGAAGAACAACCAACTCCTTCAACCGATCGTTAGCAACAACCAGCTTAGCAGTCAAACGAGAAATATGTTCCTTGGATGTTTTCAAACCTGCCTCCAAGCCGAGAAACTCCAAATTCTTTCAGCTACAAATACATGTCACCCCATCTCCAAGACCTTTTTGCTACTCCTCTCTAAAGACGTTTTCAACTCTACTATTTCCTATTGACCCTAATAGAAAAATCAGTTTATCTGTATCACTGCTTGTCGGGTGGCACCCCTACGACCAAGGTCCGATACAAGTATGTCCCAAATTCACCAACCAAACCATCAGCCGTAAAAGCTCGAACATGAGCATAGTCAACAGAAGGAATTACCTCAGTTAAAAACTCATGAACTAATTGGGGGGAATAAACAGAAGCATCCGCCATTAAGCCCCATTTAGGAATAAAGACACAAGAGGAAGGTCGCTCACCGAAAAGAGGAGCCGATGATACCTATGGAGGCTCTTGAGGGGTTTTTGGCTGTTTTCCATGGGAATCGGTGTCAACATCTTGAGGAGCCGCTGATCTAGAAACCACACCAGTCTCGTTCACTATCGGAAAGCTGAACTCGGCATCAACATCCACCACTTCATGGGAAGAAATGGCAGGAGAGTCAAAAAGTGTTTTTATGGCTGAGGCAAGGCCGCTTGGCTTTGCCCAGCCGATTCTGCAAAGAAGCATTGAAGATCTCATATGTGAGATCCTTGCGTTTGGAAGGCCCTTGAGCATCAGCACCAGCAGAAAAACCTGGAGCACTTGAACCCTATGACACAGCAGCCAAAGGTGTAGCAGGTTCTGACGTATCACTCTTTTGAACAGGAAGTGTCACAAATTCGGTAGACTTTAAGGCACCCTTCTGAAGGAGCTCTTTCAAACTCATCTTTGCAAAAAACAAAAACAGATGATTAATATCAAAGACATATAGAAACACATAAAAGAGGGGCAAAATAACCACCGACCTTGATCGTCCATAAATATGGTTGGGCGGGTCGACGTATCTAACCACATTTTACTCAACCCGGCCAAATACAACAAGGGTTCAGGGTAGGTGGCGGACTCGATGGGATTCTCAATCAAGAGTTGGTATAATTAATGTTTCTTGGTGGATATAACAAGAACAATGTCGTAAACTTTAAAAGATATGAAACAACGACGATGGGATCAAAAGAAGATGAAACGAAGAAGAAACTGTCCTTCCAATCATGGGGTAAAAACCCGTTATTATTTTGGAGTAAGAGGGAAGGTGACCCTCCCCCTATCGGCGTTCGAACGTGAACCAATCACCATCTATTTTCGAACTGTAGAACCACAGGAATAGAGGAACCGTTGCAAGACCTCCCATAGTCCTACAAGCTACCTCAAAATGTGTCACCCTTAGAAAACCTAAAGGGTGAACTTGAGAGAAACACAGCCTGTGGTGTTTTAACAAAGCGAGTTAAAACTCCGATAATGGGTAGTGAACATCCGCACAATCCATAAAACTATCAAATACATTTCAAGATCTTCATCCCCAAATTTTAGTTATGTTGGTGCATGTTTTGTGGCCGTCGCTTGGCGAATAGTTTAGATTGTTTATGTTGTATGCTGTACACCTAGATAGTGGTCCACGCCGAAAGTCATCCATTCGAAAGAGCATTTTCAAATGGATACTCATTCGATCGAACCAGTCTCTGATTCGATCGAATGAGTCTGCTATTCGATCGAATAGGACTCATTCGATCGAATGAGTCCTGATCGAATAGCAGTGGGTATAAATACCCAACTTTCAGGCGTGGTTTGTTAAGGGTTTGCGTGCCCGGCGCCCAGGTGCTGTCCGGATGAGGGGGGAGGCCATGCTCGACCTCCCCCGGCCATAGATCGTGATTTCAGTGTTTAACAAGCATGTAATCTTTCGTTTTTATCAATGAAATCGTTTGTTTCGTGTTTGTTTCTATCCGTCTTTGGTTATCAAACCTTCCGTCTCGAACCGCCTCAGATCGTCTCGGTCCCGACTGAACCAACAATTGGTATCAGAGCCACGGTTACCGCTAGAAGGGTCTATCAACCGATCTAGCAAGCCGAGCTCTTGATTTTATGCGTTCTGGACGTTAAACTGTTGGTGTGTTCTTCGTGTTCTTCGTGTTCTTCGCGTTTTCTGGGCTGGCGATGAAGGAGTCGAATCTGCCATTCGATCGAATAGGCCTATTCGATTGGCTGATTCGATCGAGTAGGTCTTCCCGCTCAAAAGTGTCACATTCAAACGCCAGTTTTCCCGCCCATTCGATTGACTTCATTCGATCGAATCAGATTGTATTCGATCGAACTGGTTTTCCCGCTCAAAGTGTCAAATTCAAATAGCTGATCGAACCAGTTCTTCATTCGATCGAATCTGTGCTTCATTCGACCGAATGAGCCCTATTCGATCGAACATGTTCCAGACCAAAAAAAAAAAAAAAAGAGAGTCTGGAACGCCCGCTTACACGAAAATTTGCCCAAGCCATTTTTATCAGTCGGGAAGTCTTCTGAAAAAGTTTGGCAAAAATAAAATTTTTTTTTCGACAAAATTTCCGGGAAATTTTTGGTTAATTTTCGGGTCAGTGATGAAGATTTTTCTGGACATCCTATACAAGTTGATTACAATCCAGAAAAAGTTTGGTGACAGTGAAATTTTCACTGATATTTGCCGGCAAAGTCAGAGCGTTTAAATGTTTAATAGTTAAAGCGGCAAATTGGGGCAATGAACAAAGCACAATCACCTGAAGGAATTATCGTTTACAAGTTTAATGGATAACCCCTTGTTCATTGAGCTTCTACAGTGGTGATTGTTATAAGAACACAGAAGAACAGAGAAAAGTGATTACTGATGAGTTATGATGTTATTGGTTTGGTATGTACACATTGGCTATTGTTTCTTTTTCTCCGCTGTTCGAGGATTGAGCCTGAAAATGTTGGCTACGAGCAACATCTGGGATGCTTCTTTAATAGGGTTCAATCTTGTACCTGAAAATGTTGGCTACGAGCTTCAGAAGAGGCTTCTGTAATAGGGTACAAGTATGGTTGAATCTGAAAATGTGGGATACGAGCTTCTGGGTGTTACTTCTGTAATAGGGCACAATCTTTGGCGGATGGGGTTGAAGAAAGGTAGATCATTCAACATGTCAGACCTTGAAATATGAATAACAGTAATCGAGTTAATATGTGGGGTAGTCAGGAGCATCTGACTATTTATGGGCCAACCAAGTTTAATTTATTTTCCGCATTCTGAAGATTCTGCTTTGTGGAGAGAATCTGAGTTTGAGTTATTGTGGGGTAGTCAGGAGCATCTGACTATTTATGGGCCAATCATGTTAAATATTTATTTTCCGCATGTGAGAATTCCGCTTTGTGGAGGGAATTCTGTTGAAGAATGGTGATTCGCAATCACGAAGTTAATGATGTGTCTTTGTCTCCGATGATGAATCTGCATACAAACTAATCTGTTTAGGGGGAGTAGCTGTGGATCGGAAGCCTCTGTCATTTGCCCAATACATTATTAAGTCAGCGGAAGACGATATGAGCTTACACGTCTATATATTGGGATACACGCCAACGTCCAAGGGGGAATTTCTATAGTTGGTTGTTTTTAAACAGATTGTTTTGTCTGAAGATGTCAGCAATGGAGAACACTTTGCATCATTAACTGAGAGTTCAGTCTAAGGGGGAATCTGCTGCAATGATGGTATTCTACCACGTGATTATCAAGCCAGAGCAGAGATTGACTGAAGATTGCAAGAGGTGTTTACAGCAATTCGCAAGCAACGTCCAAGGGGGAATATGTTGGTGCATGTTTTGTGGCCGTCGCTTGGCGAATAGTTTAGATTGTTTATGTTGTATGCTGTACACCTAGATAGTGGTCCACGCCGAAAGTCATCCATTCGAAAGAGCATTTTCAAATGGATACTCATTCGATTGAACCAGTCTCTGATTCGATCGATTGAGTCTGCTATTCGATCGAATAGGACTCATTCGATCGAATGAGTCCTGATCAAATAGCAGTGGGTATAAATACCCAGCTTTCAGGCGTGGTTTGTTAAGGGTTTGCGTGCCCGGCGCCCAGGTGCTGTCCGGATGAGGGGGGAGGCCATGCTCGACCTCCCCCTGCCATAGATCGTGATTTCAGTGTTTAACAAGCATGTAATCTTTCGTTTTTATCAATGAAATCGTTTGTTTCGTGTTTGTTTCTATCCGTCTTTGGTTATCAAACCTTCCGTCTCGAACCGGCTCGGATCGTCTCGGTCCCGACTGAACCAACAATTGGTATCAGAGCCACGGTTACCGCTAGAAGGGTCTAACAACCGATCTAGCAAGCCGAGCTCTTGATTTTATGCGTTCTGGACGTTAAACTGTTGGTGTGTTCTTCGTGTTCTTCGTGTTCTTCGCGTTTTCTGGGCTGGCGATGAAGGAGTCGAATCTGTCATTCGATCGAATAGGCCTATTCGATTGGCTGATTCGATCGAGTAGGTCTTCCCGCTCAAAAGTGTCACATTCAAACGCCAGTTTTCCCGCCCATTCGATTGACTTCATTTGATCGAATCAGATTGTATTCGATCGAACTGGTTTTCCCGCTCAAAGTGTCAAATTCAAATAGCTGATCGAACCAGTCCTTCATTCGATCGAATCTGTGCTTCATTCGACCGAATGAGCCCTATTCGATCGAACATGTTCCAAACCAAAAAAAAAAAAAAAAAAAAAAAAAAGAGTGTCTGGAACGCCCGCTTACACGAAAATTTGCGCAAGCCATTTTTATCAGTCGGGAAGTCTTCTGAAAAAGTTTGGCAAAAATAAAATTTTTTTTTCGACAAAATTTCTGGGAAATTTTCGGTTAATTTTCGGGTCAGTGATGAAGATTTTTCTGGACATCCTATACAAGTTGATTACAATCCAGAAAAAGTTTGGTGACAGTGAAATTTTCACTGATATTTGCCGGCAAAGTCAGAGCGTTTAAATGTTTAATAGTTAAAGCGGCAAATTGGGGCAATGAACAAAGCACAATCACCTGAAGGAATTATCGTTTACAAGTTTAATGGATAACCCCTTGTTCATTGAGCTTCTACAGTGGTGATTGTTATAAGAACACAGAAGAACAGAGAAAAGTGATTACTGATGAGTTATGATGTTATTGGTTTGGTATGTACACATTGGCTATTGTTTCTTTTTCTCCGCTGTTCGAGGATTGAGCCTGAAAATGTTGGCTACGAGCAACATCTGGGATGCTTCTTTAATAGGGTTCAATCTTGTACCTGAAAATGTTGGCTACGAGCTTCAGAAGAGGCTTCTGTAATAGGGTACAAGTATGGTTGAATCTGAAAATGTGGGATACGAGCTTCTGGGTGTTACTTCTGTAATAGGGCACAATCTTTGGTGGATGGGGTTGAAGAAAGGTAGATCATTCAACATGTCAGACCTTGAAATATGAATAACAGTAATCGAGTTAATATGTGGGGTAGTCAGGAGCATCTGACTATTTATGGGCCAACCAAGTTTAATTTATTTTCCGCATTCTGAAGATTCTGCTTTGTGGAGAGAATCTGAGTTTGAGTTATTGTGGGGTAGTCAGGAGCATCTGACTATTTATGGGCCAATCATGTTAAATATTTATTTTCCGCATGTAAGAATTCCGCTTTGTGGAGGGAATTCTGTTGAAGAATGGTGATTCGCAATCACGAAGTTAATGATGTGTCTTTGTCTCCGATGATGAATCTGCATACAAACTAATCTGTTTAGGGGGAGTAGCTGTGGATCGGAAGCCTCTGTCATTTGCCCAATACATTATTAAGTCAGCGGAAGACGATATGAGTTTACACGTCTATATATTGGGATACACGCCAACGTCCAAGGGGGAATTTCTATAGTTGGTTGTTTTTAAACAGATTGTTTTGTCTGAAGATGTCAGCAATGGAGAACACTTTGCATCATTAACTGAGAGTTCAGTCTAAGGGGGAATCTGCTGCAATGATGGTATTCTACCACGTGATTATCAAGCCAGAGCAGAGATTGACTGAAGATTGCAAGAGGTGTTTACAGCAATTCGCAAGCAACGTCCAAGGGGGAATATGTTGGTGCATGTTTTGTGGCCGTCGCTTGGAGAATAGTTTAGATTGTTTATGTTGTATGCTGTACACCTAGATAGTGGTCCACGCCGAAAGTCATCCATTCGAAAGAGCATTTTCAAATGGATACTCATTCGATCGAACCAGTCTCTGATTCGATCGAATGAGTCTGCTATTCGATCGAATAGGACTCATTCGATCGAATGAGTCCTGATCGAATAGCAGTGGGTATAAATACCCAGCTTTCAGGCGTGGTTTGTTAAGGGTTTGCGTGCCCGGCGCCCAGGTGCTGTCCGGATGAGGGGGGAGGTCATGCTCGACCTCCCCCTGCCATAGATCGTGATTTCAGTGTTTAACAAGCATGTAATCTTTCGTTTTTATCAATGAAATCGTTTGTATCGTGTTTGTTTCAATCCGTCTTTGGTTTTCAAACCTTCCGTCTCGAACCGGCTCGGATCGTCTCGGGCCTTACTGAACCAACAAGTTATTAACATCTCAATTTGTTATGTTTTCATAAAACCCATTTACACATCAAATTATCTCATTGATTATCATTTAAATTCTAACTTACCCTTAAGTTATGATTAAACACTAGCATGACATATTTACATATCTTTTTCTCAATATCTCGTATGAATTTCATGACATATCGATTCTCTCATGGAATCGCAACTTATTTAACCATAGAATGTTTTATCAACCTCAAACAACAACAATCATTTATTTTCTATAACCGCTTTATGGCCACATGTATAGTCAAGGAGATAGCAACTGCGATCTCTATAATATAAACTCAAATTCCGAAGCATAAATACAATCAATATAGTTTTATTCCTTAATTTCCTTGCCGATAGTTCCAACTCATTTACCCCTACACAACCTCATGACGACGACAACAACAACACATTTACCCCTACACAACATCAAGATTTATTAAAGCTTATGTTTTCTTAAAAATTGTGTCTTTCAAATGTGCTTGTAACCCATAAGATGAGACGAATTATGAGGACTGTCACACCCCAACCTACGGCGGAAATGCCGGGGCATGAACAGATTGCCCAAAGCTCTCAAGGTACTATTAAGCAATATTAAAAGTTTCAATATCTATTAAATAAATTTCAAATGAAGCAAATATTCATACAATATCAAAACCAACAAAAGGGAATCAATAATCAAAATTCATAAATAATATTTTTCACGTTAATTTTTCTTCTAGCATTAATCCTTATGTGATCTTGTACATCAGTTACTTCTCACCAAACGATAACCTGCATATGCGTTGAAAATAAAGTAGTTTTTTCAACACAAGGTTGAGTGAGCAACATACCAGTTGAAACGTACATACAGTATATATCTATAAATAAGTACTGCAACAAGTCATATGATTATAACAAATTAACAACATGAGCAAGTATAACTGAGATGTGGAGAAGCAAAAGGCTATAACGACTGGCGTATGATCATACTATTTTGAGTTTATGTTGGACCACTCCGAATGCGGTTCACGTAAAGCAAATAAGCACATAACAAGTAAGGTACAATTCGTTAGCACATAAAACAATAGTTTCAGTTTTGTGTACAAGTATATATGAGAAATACAATTTACGCATATCCCCAAAACGTAGAAAACAAGTAAAATAGTGGAATATGGAACTCACCTCAAATAGACGAGCAAGGGAAATAGATAACAATAAGAATGACAATTCACGGAAATCACGCGTTAACGATAAAGCGTATAAAGGAAGATAGAATATGGATACGCTAAGTTAATAAACATGATTGATTAAGAAAGCTCGACAGTTAATTTAATATTATACCCCTTCTTAATTATATTAATATAATTATATTTAAAGATATTATATGTAAAATTATTAGTTTAATAAATTATATATAAAGTATATTATAATATTTAATATAATATTTTGCTATGAGAATATTTCGTATATGAGTAAAACACATCTTTTAAAATTACTTAATTTGGTAATACATATAAGTATAAATTTTCCCTTTTTAATATATACTAAACCTATAATCCAAGATATAAATTGGATGGTATTAATTATACATGCCTATACATATATGTATATCTACATATACATATATACAAAAACGAATCTTTATTCATAGTCGGTTTTATAAAATACTTAGGCAAAATATATATTTTAATTATATAATTTAAATAAACAACCTTTTTCAAATTAAAACATTTAGTAAACTTTTAATAATCCAACGTAAATACATATATATATACATACATATTTTTAACAAAGGTTCGGAAAAGTGCTCGGTTAATATGTCTGTTTAACAAAATATTAATTTATTACACTTTATATTTTATTTATAATAATAATTACATGATTTAATATATTAATATATGTACTAAAACACTAAAAAAATAATGGCAATAAAAAAGGGCCTGGCCGGAACTCGAACCCGCGCTAGTGACCGGCACAACGGATTTTACACACACCCTTAGTTAATTAAGATCAGATACGAGATTTAGTTAAGCAGAAGACAATAACACCATATTATACACATTAACCCTAGCTTGTTAATCAGCCAAATCGTTCAACGTTTGGCCAATTAACCATAGGGTTAATAAAGATTACATTAGACGAACTCAACAATATATTAATTACCTCTTAATATTGCATATTGAATGTTAAATCGATTGAAACAAAGCTGACCTATATGGGTTTAAGAACACGATTAATGAAGGAATGTTATTATAATTGTGTATATGGTTAAGGACGCTGACGAAATGATAACACTAACTGGAAGTTTAATATAAATAATATGATCGTTTGTATAGATTCATGGATTAGGGTTTATAGTCGATTCTAGAATGATCGAATTCGATACTTGCAGATCACAATAATTCAATTAAGTTCGGTTATTGGGCCGATTTGAACATGTGAACGAGTTAGGTTTATCCATTCCAATTATAATTCTTGGATTAGGGCTCACAGATTCGATTGTGATCATGGTTGTGGGTTCTGGTTTGAGAAATCGGGTCGGGTTAGGGATAATAACCGGTTTAAAGGATTCTATAATAATAAATTCCAAATTATCACTTTAAGTCCCTAAAGAATGTAAATGGAAGCAAATTAAGTTATAACTAATAGTTTGGGTTTCTTTTTGCCAAAACATGAAAGTCAACAAATTAAATAAGAATATAAAAATGGTTAATTTACTTGATAAATGCCGTAATATTTCCTCCGAACATCGAAAAGGGTCAGGTTTTAATAAAGATATAGTTTAATAAAGGTCCGAGTTGTTATAGTCTCGAAATTAAAGAAAAGCTATAACGACAACGTTAAATTTTAAGAAAAAAACAAGAATTTAAATATGATCCAAAATTAATCATAATATAGAACCTCGAATAGTTAAAACAATGCTTCAAATGCAAATCTGATAAGGGCACTTATATGTAGGATGTACCAGCGGCGTATCACCATGTCCTTATCATCTTTACGTTTGTACCGTTATCCCAGCTACTTTCAATTCTATATCACGACACATAATATTACGCATCTTGATTTCCATGCGAGGACTTCGATAATTATGTTCCAGACCATAATTATTTTCATCGTCGGATGGTCCACATGATTCATCCCATCGTTTGGATCTAAAAAAAACATTTGATTAAAAAATGACTTTAAATAAACAAAAGTTTTAAGAAGATTAAGTTTTAACACTGGAAAATCACTAGTATATAAAACAATTATAAGAGTTGCGGCGGATTTTAATAAAGAAATGTCTAAGACATCGCAAATATATAAGTATTTAAAGTTGATGAAAAGATAACTTATTACTGGTTAACGGTAATGAAGGTAGGAAAATAAGATGGAGGTAGGCTTTAATAAAAAAATTATTAAACAAAAGAGACTTTATTCATAAGATAGAAAATAAATAGTTCAAATGGGAAAAATCCGAAGTCATAAAGAGGCGTCATAAAACGTAATTCAGAAATGATGTGATAAATTTATATGGATAAAGTAAACGGAAAAGGTCTTCATGATCGTTGAGTAGCTTAATTGGCGTGACTTGAGGCACCATGAGGAGTTGCAGGAGTAGGAGCAGTTGGGGTAGATTGATTCGACATTTCTTGGAAAACTGGAGCTTGAACAGTTTGCAAGAGAGTTGTTTAGTTGATATATGTCTGGTAAACTTGAGTTTGTGGTTGCGAGGTTTGGTAGTGTTGGGTTAAGTAAGGTTTACCTTGATTGATGGGAGGAGCTTGAGGGACATGAGGTTGATGGGTTTGAGCATAGGTCAAGTAATAGGGTGTAGTAGTAGATTGGGCTTGATGAGCTTGGTTAAGTTGGGGGCACACATCACGGAGATGATTTGGGTCCTTATAATGGTAGAAAGCACGGGTATTAGGAACGTAAGGTTGAGCATGATGGGCAGGTTTTTGCGGGACAGCTTGTGCAGTAGGCGGGACACGGTGGGTGTTAGCAAGATGGTCATAATGGTTACATTGGATGCAGCGACGACATAGGGATTTAGCCGAGTGATGATGATTACAAGTGGAGCGTGACGGAAAAGGACCGAGGTAATGTGTCTTGTTTGAGGAGACTTGTGGGCGGGTAGGATTTGTCGCAGCATGGTTCTTATGTTTCTTATTGTGAGGATGAGTGGAGGTAGATGGTTTTCCGTTACCAGGAGAGTGGTTAGTGGAAAAGGTTGGATTGTTTGCACGGAGGTTCCGAATTTGGGTTACTATCCTAGGGATCACAGCAGTTAACTCTGCTGTACGGTGGTGGTGAAAACCAGACGATTGATGTCGAGGATGACAGTGGTTTCTTAGATGAGACATTCCACGAAGACCAAAAGTAGATATTTAAAAGATGAAGGATAAGTTGAGGAAATCATAAGAAGAGTAAAATGTTAAACTATGTAGATAACTTATAACGTTTCCTTAAAAAGTAAGGGGATTTGCGTCATAAAGATTAAAAGTAAAAGATTATAAGATGAGGGGAGTACATTGCATAAATAGTTATTAGATGATGTAGTCAATATGATTAATGTGCAATAACTACACGAGGAGATAATGTAGTTTAAAACTTAGATTTTTATTTGATTAAGTTAACATTATAATAAACAAACGAAACATAAATTATGGATGTTGCCCTGCCATGAGCTTTCTATGGCAATTTGAATTGCCCAACGAACTAATGAATAAAAACAGCTGAGCTGGACAGCCCATGAGCGTTCATGGCATTTTGAGTGTCCCAACTAATTAACGAATTAACAACGCAAAGAAGTTTGCCGGCCCAATGAGCGTTACATGGCATTTTAGCCGAGAAAACTAAATAATGAACAATCGAAATAAAAATTGGGTGGTCGGAGTATCTTGTGAGTCACCACGTTTATCACTCCAACAAAAATACGAAAAAAAGTTAAGAAATGGATAGTAGGACTTCCCATGGGTTCCATGGAATTTTCACCCAACTAACCATTTAAATAACGGAACACAATAATCGGGAAAACCGAGTTTAGCGAGGAATCACAGTGAATTCGGTTTAAAAATATTATAGGGATGCAAGCACTACTGTGGTAACGGTGAACAGCTTAGGGTGTTGGTCATATGGCAATTTTGGGTCTTGATCGGGTCCATCGGGTCGAATATTGTGGTCAGGTTATCCACTAGGTAAGGAATCACGTCTTACATTTGGTTCTTGGAACCGTTTTTCCAAGGCAAACTCACAGTTTCTCTTCCATTTTCATTCATCATAGGGACATGTCACATAACCTAGTAGGGTTGTCACTTTTACCTGAAACCCGAAACCCAACCCGAGAGACATGTACCCGTACCCAAAACTAACACAACCCGAACAACCAAATCACGTCCGATATAAGACGATTATTGTTCAAGTTAGTTTACTCTTCTTTTGGATTGTTTTATCAAGTTATTTTGGTTTATTATTTGATTATTTGCTTACGAGCAAATAATAATATGTTGTTTTAATTTTAGCATTGTAGTTTTTTCAAATTTTTTGTTTTTTATTTTGCTTTATAGGATACTCGAAACTCGATTAACCCAACCCGAAAATACCTGAACCCGAATTACCCGAACCCAAAAAAACCCATAAGAGATTCGGGTTTGGTTTCGGGGCAAGATTTAAAACTTTGAAACCCGAAGAACCCGACCCCGAAAAACCCGAAACCCAAAAAACGAACCCGAAGAACACCCCTATAACCTAGCACTAAGGTGTACGAGCGAAAACAACAGGTGGGAATTCTTAAGGAATTTCCCAAAAATAAAAGCAATCTAATTGCAAAATGTTTGCTTTGAATGTTGAGGCATAGCCTCGGAGTTTGTGTGTGTGTGTGCATAACAATACAATAAATAATAAATAATTATCTAAGAAAGCTACAAACAATATAAAATTAACACATAAAAGTAAACATATAGGCACGTGTAGGCTCCTAAACATGTGTCTAAGGCAATTTCTAATGACCTATCTTAATCCTTCAATTCTGATTCCAATCTGTCACACCCCAACCTACGGCGGAAATGCTAGGGCGTGAACTGATTGCCCACAGCTCTCAAGGTACTATTATCCAATATTATAAGTTTCAATATCTATAAATTAATTTCAAATGAAACAAATATTCATACAAGATCCAAACCAACAAAAGCGCATCAACAATCAAAGTTCATAAATAATATTTTCATGTAAATTTTCCTTCTAGAAATAATCCTTAAGTGATCTTGTACTTCAGTTACTTCCCATCAAACGATAACCTGCATATGCGTTAAAAATAAAGTAGTTTTGTTAACACAAGGTTGAGTGAGCAACACACCAGTTTAAACGTACATATAGTATATATAAAAATAAGTATTGCAACAAGTTATATGATAATAACAAATTAACCAGATGAGCAAGTATAACTGAGATATTGAGAAGCACAAAGGCTATAACGACTGGCGTATGATCATACTATTATGAGATTATGTTGGACCTCTCCGAATGCGGTTCACGTAAAGCAAATAAGCACATAACAAGTAAGGTACAATTCATTAGCACATAAGACAATAGTTGCAATTTTGTTTATAAGTATATATGAGAAATACAAATTACACATATGTCCCCAAAACGTAGAAAACAAGTAAAATAGGGGAATGTGGAGCTCATCTCAAATAGACGAGTAAGGGAAATAGATAACAATAAGAATGACGATTCGCGTAAATAACGCGTTGACGATAAAACCTATAAAGGAAGATAGAGTAAGGATACCCTAAGTTAATGAACTATATTGATTAAGAAAACTCGACAATTAAGTTAATATTATACCCCTTTTTAATTATAATTAATACAATTATATTTAAAGATATTATATATAAAATTATTAGTTTAATAAATTATGTATAAAGTATATTATAATATTTTACTATGAAAATATTTCGCACATGAGTAAAACACATCTTTTAAAATTACTTAATTAGGAACGATATATAGTATAAAAATTTCCCTTTTAAATATATGGTAGGGCACATAAATTTGACACTATGGATACGTTATCCTGGCATATGTCTGGATCAGTTATGCTTAGCATGTATTCCAGATCATATCAGGATTAAGGATCCTCAGTATTTATTACTAATTAACGGTTGTTCCATTGTGTAGTCTTGTATTTAGCTGGTGTAATGGTTAGAAGACTCAGTCTATCCACTAACTCGCAATCAATAAGATATGGCACGTGGTCAAAAGGCTGTAACATGTTTAGTGGGTATAATGGCAAATTTATAGGACTTCTTGGTCAGTCACAAATAATTGAGTACTGAGGATATGTTATTCTTGAAGACGTGTCTAGACCAATTATCCTTCTGAAGAGTTCCAGAGCTATG
>NW_027504092.1:0-21817 GCF_021521415.1 Bidens hawaiensis | reverse complement strand
CCTTTGTTCCGGTTGAAAATGGTTCGCTTATGGTGTTCTAAGCTCAACTATAAACTTTCAAAGTTGAAATATGCCACTTCCAACCACGGTATGGTTTTCCAAGCTATGTTATAAACCGTTGTCGCATAAATTTAATGGTCCAAGTTAAAAATGGAGGAATATAAGATAAAAATAAAAGTATAAAATTTAAAAAAAGAACACATGACTAAAAGGTTCTATTCGGTTTCGGTTAAGTTGGTTAACGAAAACACGCTAACCATAATTATAACCAAATGGCCATTAATCAAATCACTTAACCATAACCGCGAGTTTTGTTTGGTTGTGGTTAATTTCAATTAATTTTTTTGAATTATGGCTCGATTTTCGTTTATGGTTCGGCTTTTCTCACCCTCAGTTTCATCCACCACTACAACTCATCCAAATCACCTGCCAATTCTAGGTGACTCTAAAAAACTCTCTACTGTTGTTTTATTTATTTCTTTTTTTGTTTTTGAATGACGTATTGCATTAAGAGGAATCGACTAGCAAGTTACTAGCTGGACAAAAAACAACGAAATTACATGACTAGAAGAGGATTTTTCAACCACTTCATCTGAGAAATTTACACCTTTTCTTCCTACTCAAGGCACACGAAAACAAAAAATAAACATCATTCGGAACCTCTTCAGCTTCTAGGTCCCAAAGCTTCGTTTTTAGCAGGATTGGCTTTGCTGTTCAAAAGGGGATTGCGGCGCAACTTGTTGCCCGTTGCCTGCCACTTTATTGTAATCGTTTTATAGTAAATTATATAAAACTTCGATATTATTTAAGTTAAAAAAAAAAAAAAAATTAAAAGGAATTTTGACTTAGGCCTATTCTTCGAGAAAACCATGTCATTTCAAGTTTCCATATAGCCCACCACACAACAAAAATAATAGTGCCCGCAATTTCTTTCTTAGCCAAAGTAAAGTCGAGTTATCAAGCCAATTATAAGATCCGAAGGGAATCTCAATACCAGGAAATTTAATTCTGGCCACTGTTCAACCTATTCACTATGATAATCAGAATTGTTTGAATGGTTACTCGACTATTCTATTGATCTGTTGGTTTTAGTACATACACGAGTAAAAAATAAATAAGAAACATAGTTGACATATACATGGATATGGAATAAAAAAGATCTGGTCCCATTGATTTAGCCTGCAACGGTCATAATTCTTTTGTGGCAATGACTTGTGAAATTTCCTAAGGAAATAATGTTGAGTCTTTGATTTCTTGATTTATTTTGTTTTCTAACACCCCCCCCCCCCCTCAAGTTGAGTAGTAGGGTCTCCAATACTCAACTTGCGAAGACAATTGCTGAATCTTCGTCATTTGACAGCTTTTGTTAATTATCTGCTAATTGATCTTTTGATCGGACGAATGGTAGATCTAATAATTTCTGCTTCGAGCTTTTCTTTGATGATATGCCTGCCAACCTCCACATGTTTTGTACGATCATGTTGAACTGGATTTTTTGAAATATGTATGCAGATTTGCTGTCACACATGATCTTACTGGCTTCGATTGGGGAAACCCAATTCTGTCATAAGTTTACATATCCATATAACTTCTGTCACGCTACCCGTGAAATTCCTAAAAATTATGCTTCAACACTTGATGGTGCTACTACTTTTTGTTTTTTGCTTCTTCAGGTAACTAGATTTCCACCAACTAATGTGAAGCACCCCGCTGTTGATCTTCCATACTTCCTTGGCTTTGAATATTTCTGTGAACCCAGGTGGAGCATCCATGTAGACTCTACTTTTAATTCCCCATGAAGGAATGTATTCTTAACATCAAATTGATGAAGAGGCCATCCTTCATTGGTAGCGATTGAAAAAATGACCCTGATTGTGTTATCTTGGCTACCGGAGAGAATGCTTCTTGATAGTCAATCCCATATGTTTGGGTATAGCCTTTAGCCACCAATTGTGCTTTGTATCTTCCATTGGTTCCGTTTGGTTTGTGTTTAATCGTGAAGACCCATCGACATCCAACTGGTTTCTTCCCCGGTAGAAGGATCATTTTTCCCATGTATCATTTTCTATCGATGCCTTCATCTTTGTTTCCATAGCATCCTTCCAGTTCTTAGATTTTAAGTCTTGTTCTACAGAGTTCGGAATTTGTTCAGCTATAAGGACCCGTTAAAGGCCTTCGCTTCTTTAGATAGGTTTGCTTTAGCTATGTTTGTCGTTGGATATCTGGAGGATTTGGATTGTTCTTTGGGAAGTATCTTTTGGCAGGTATTCCTCTACTGACTCTTGGTGGGAGGACATATTTCTCGGTTGGTTCTTCTTATATAGGTTCTTGTTCCTCCTGCACTGTTTGCTACACTGTTTCCTGTAATATTTGTCCGTCTTCTACTTCACGATTGATAGATATATCAACATTTTCATGAGTTATATTTACAAGTATTTGAGAAGTACTTACTCCAGAAGTAAGGTTGGGAGAATTTGGGTCTGAAACACTAATTGAAGGCCCACGGGTTGATGTGAGGTCGGTGACTTATCTTGTACTATGGTCTTCAGATGATGAGGCCCATTTTAGAATCCATTTTAATTAACTCAGGGTGTCATGCTCTTTCTCTCCTCTCACTACCGTGTTGGGAGATATAAAAGAACTCTGTTTCAAGAAAGTCATAGTTCATGGTAGTGTATATGTGATGTTTTGTTGGGCTATAACATCGGTAACCCATTTTGGTTGACCCCATATCCTACAAAAACACATTTTCAGCACATGAATCAATTTACTTCGATTATTTTGGGCATTTAAAAAAAAAAACCAAACACCCAAATATTCATGGTTGAAGGGTAAGGGATAGGGGCAACTTGGTGAATTCTGAAAGAGCTTGAAAAGGGGTTTTAGATCAAGTGTCTTTTTTGGTAGTCTGTTGATAATGTAGCAAGAGCTCGGGCCAAAAGAATTTGGAACTTGGCATTCGAGCAGAAGGGCTCGGGTTATTTCTAGTAATATACGAATTTTCTGTTCAACGGTGCCGTTTTTTTCGGGAGTGTGGGAGCATGATGTTTGGTGAATAATTCCTTTTATTTGGTAAAATTGTTTCATGGAATCGTTAACAAATTCCCCCTTATCGGACCGAAGAACCTGGATAATGGTTTTGAATTGTGTTTGTATCATGGTGTAAAACATAGTAAACTTATAAAAACTTCAGATTTACTTTTTAGAAAATAGATCCATGTGATACGAGTGCAATCATCAACAAATGAAACAAAAAAACAAAAGTGTTGCCCCTCAATAATTTTGCTGGTCCCCAAACATATGATGAATAAGTGAAAAAGAAATACCAACTTTTGTGTGTTCGGTTTAAAGTATGTCTATGACTTTTCATCACGACACAAGTTTCAAAACTTAACGTTTTACAAAGAAATAATTTTGGAAATAAAGTATGCAAATAAGCGATCGATGGGTGTCCTAGTCTCTTATGCCATAACCAAGCTTCTCTATTTATTATGGGCTAACATCACGGTACCATGCTGAGTCACTTCTTCCACATAATGCAACCCCTGGCATTCAGTTCCACGACCATTAATCGATCTTTTTCTGATATCTTGTAAAATACAGAAGGTCGGGTGCATTAAAAGTGTGCAGTTTAGTTTCTTTGTCACATGACCAATGGATAATAGTTTATGTGACAATGAAAGGACGTAAAGGCGGTTTGAAAGTTTTAAAATGAGTGATATTTCAATTATACCACCTCCCTTTACGAGAACTATCCCTCCATTGACGGTTTTTATGTGGTTAATTTTAGGTTTTGAATGCGAAGTTATGTCAGATAATTCAAATGTCATGGTGTTGTTAACATGACAATAATTTATTTAAATCGTCACATGTTCCGGCCATATTAATTTCTCCCATATTTTTATTTGGGTTATTTTCATAAAAAACATTATTAGAAAAAATATTTTTATTCGTGTGGCCTGTGTTATTTTCATAAAAAAACATTATTAGAACACATATTTTTATTCGTATGGCCTGTATCAGAAAAAATAGATTTATGTAGGTAAACATTAGATTTAGTTGAGTAATAAATGAAAAAGATTTTTCATGTATTTTATTGCAAGTAACAGTTTCTTTAAGGGGCCAGTTTAGTAATCTTCTAACTATAGGGTTAATAAAACTTATGTAGCAAATTAAAGGGTTTGAGGTTTTGAGTTTGAATCAGACATTGCTGTTTGGACTTGAAGAAACACTAACCAGACCCCGGCAGATTACTGGTAACTTGGGGGATAGATAGCTGTTTCCCACGAGGGGTTAGACCCTGAGAAGATGGTTCTTCTGATAACCTGCAAAACAGACACCGTGAGCTTGTCACTGAGAAGGGGGGGTTCCTCCTTGTGACCACCCTCCGGCGTGAGAATCAGACTAGATTGCTCTTTAAATATAAGTGTATATTAAGAGATTGCTAGAGCAGATATCAGGTATAATATGATGATACAAGATAAGATGATCATACCATTTGTGGTATTTATAGCCGAAGGTAGGTTTCCAAGGAGGTGTGACCGGCTGCAACAGTGTTCCTGTTCCACCAACAGTGTCCTACGCACGTGCCCTGCTGGTAGTTGGTGGGTAGGCAGCGGCTGATAGTGACCAGGCCTGCTGTGTACTATTCCTTTTCTACCAACTGCCGGCTACGCACGTGGTATGGCAGTAGTTGGTGAGTAGGCAGCGGCTAATAGTGACATAGTACAGGAGCATGCTGCTCGCCATACTGTTGTCAATAAGCTGTCGTATCTTTAGTCAGATCTTTTTCCCATACCTCGTCAGGTACAGTACAGAAGATCTTCCCGTATCGTACGGACTGGCTTATTGGGCGGGAGTATTCCCCCTCCCGCCTTGTGCGGGATTGTTCCCGGCTTTGCTCATTCCCTCAGGTGACACTGAGTGATTGAGAGCTAAGTGCCTTGTGCGTGTAGCCTTGCTGCGCGGGTAGCCTTCCCTGATGGCTTGTATCCGAAGCTGCGGGAACAGGCGGAGTCCTTCACCATCGGGAGGCATTTCCTGCGGGACCCAGCTTGCGTACTGCGCGTAAGGACGTCACGTCTCTGAGCATGGTTGGTCCTGCGGATCCAGTTGGTTTCTGCGCAGACGTCCCTCTTCAAGGTGAGTCTTGCGGGTCCAACTGGGCTCTGCTGGGACCTACCTCTTCAAGTCCCCCCAGTCCAATGTTCTTCTCATGAGTGTTTAATAAAGTGAGGTGAACTTTTAGACTTAAGCAGAGGGTTTTGAAAAGGGTTTTTTAAGGTTTTCCATGGGGATTCCTCCCGCGGAAGTCCTTGTCACTTGCAGAAATTCCCGAGTTTCCTGCTTGGTCTTGGGTATGATGCGGGTAGGTCTGTAACCTCCTCGCAAGTCAGGAGCGTTGAGTCCCACTTGTGTGGATTCTCCATGAGGTTTTGGTCGTTTTGAACATAGTGATCAATTATGTTAAAACCACCAATTCCATCCTGGAGCTTCAAACAACGTAGTTCTCGACGTTCCCGCTATGCGGGGATGTTATTTCCGTTTCCGCAAGCATTGCCCAGAAGATCCTTCTTGGTTTCAATTCCCAGCGGAGCTCTAGGTATGTGAAGGGTTTTCCCTTAACACTGTACCTGCGCTCGTCTTACGGTTACTTTACTTCCAAGGTATTTCTGGCGTCAATCCCTGCGGGTGCTAGGTATGTGAAGGGTTTTGCCTTTACACTGTACCCGCACCCGTCTTATAGTTACTTGGTTGCCGAGGTATACTTGGCTTCAATTCCCTGCGGGTGCTAGGTATGTGAAGGGTTTTGCCTTAACACTGTACCCGCATCCGTCTTACGGTTACTTGTTCGCCAAGGTTTTCTTGGCTTCAATTCCCTGCGGGTGCTAGGTATGTGAAGGGTTTTGCCTTTACACTGTACCCGCATCCGTCTTACGGTTACTTGTTTGCCAAGGTAAGGGGTATTTTCCCCGCTTACTTTTTAATCTTTTTGAATTTGAATTTTGAAATTCGAAGAGTTGGTGGAAGGATAAGAACAGTCCAAAACTCTGAAACGTCGTGCGACGGTTTCTTCTGACTGTGTCAGATCGTGCAGGAAGTTATGGTGACGTGACAGTACATGGTCATTCCAGACGCTTTTTCAGGCGCGTGGGCGCGATTTTTCGGGCGCGTGGCCGCGAAATTAATGGTATGCGTCCTGTCAACAGCTGTTGCCAGCTTGATTTTTGCCACGTGTCATAGTTTCATTGCACCTTCGTTTTCTCTCTCTGCCGCATTAATTTCATCGCATTAATTGCGATTAGTATATAAAGGGGTAGAGGGCTCTTTGTAATCCACACTTTCACTCTTCTCTTCATCTTTTTTGCGATTTCGGCGAATACTCACCTTTTCAGGCAAGCATTCTCCCGAAATCGTTTTCTTCTTCTTCTACAAGATGTCTCGTGATCTCGAATCTGCAGTCGATGACAAGAGTACTGCTGGCGAGTGCTAGTGTGCTCTGCCTGGCGATCTGTATCGGTACGTCGTCAGGAAGTTCATGCTCGAGTCTCTCGAGCCTGAGTTTCCTGAACCCCACCAGACGGTGTACGATGCCCCCAGAGGTAAGATCGGGGTATATGCTGCATTCTTTGTGTATGGGAATCTTAGGTTCCCATTGACAAAGTTTGTTTACCGTGTCCTTGAGAGGCACGGTGTTCATTTGACCGAGTTGCACCCTTGGCGATCGCCAAGATTCGCCACTTCGAGTGGGTGTGCCGGATTTTGGGCATCGAGCCCTATGTCGACCGCCTGATGACCTTCTATACTTGGAGGTGCATCCAGGGGTGGTACACGTTGACAACCCGGATTAAGGGTTTGAAGATCTGCGCGACCGAGCGCAGTCTTCGCTCGTGGAAGCGGGAGTTCTTCTTCATATCCGCTCGCGCCATCCCCATTGCCATGAAATTCAAGAATGGGCAAGCACTTCCCAGCCTTCACGCCTCCAACTACCAGGAGGCGGAATGGTTTGCGAAGATATCTCGGGTCCAATCTCCGGTTTACCGGTTTGCGGATTCCGGGATGGTGATGCTGGGGATGAGCCAGGTGTGGAAGGCTGCCGATGCGCAAAAGGTCCCAATCGTCCTCGAATACGGTTCGAACTCTGTTCCTTACGGTATGCTTTGTTTCTTTTTGTTGATTTTGAAATTTCTTCTAACTTCTTTCCTGTTTATTTCAGAGGGGAACGACTTACAGTCGCTCCTGAACCCGCGGGAGGCTGATGGTCCCGCCCGGATGGGTACTCGCGCTCTAGACGAGAACGAGTTGCCCATCCTAGAACAAACGGCGGATCGGTTCGTGGAGGTCTATCCGCAAGGCCATGAGATCCTTAGCGCCCGTCGGCCAGGTAAGGTGCTCTTCGACCCTCGACCCCTCAATGTTGAAACCTCTGCTGGAATTCCTCTAATCGTATGTTCTGATGAGGAATCCGCAGATGGTCCTCCGTTGGTGCGGAAGAAGAAGGCTGCCGGCGGGAAGGGGAAGGAGAAGGTGGCCTCCACTGCCGATCCAGCGCCTCGGTCTGATTCGGAGACCGAGAGCGAAGAGGTGGCGGGGAATCCCGGTGGTGATAAGACCGCCGCTCCGGAGGCTGCGACGATTGTCACCTCCGAAGAGCCAAGGATGACAATGGTAACCGGCGCGAAGAGGCCGGCTCCATCGGGTTCATCCCCGCCCGTCCGTACTTTCAAGCTCAAGAAAACCCGTAAGTACATACTTTACACTTATCTTCTTTGTGTAGGCGTGGATGTTGACGCATTCCAGGGTGGAGCGCAGAGGAGTACCTCTCCGCCAATGACGGTAGGCTTGGTCAGCCTACCTGAGGCGTCGACCCAGGCGCCTGCGCCTGCTTCCGCTGGTTCAGTTGCTCACTCCTTTGAGCCGACTGTTCCAGCTGAGATGACGTCACCGCCGGCTGTGAGTGCTATTTTTACAGCATCCTTCACCGAGCCGGCGGTTACTATTGCTGCGGATTCCGCGGCGGCAACCGCGGCGGCTGCTACCATGCCCCCGCCATCGGCGACGACGGCCGATCCATCAGGTACGCGTGGGGCTTCTCGCCAATCTCTGCCACCTTCCCATCTGCCTGACCTCTTGGATGGATTTCCGTTGGGTTCAGGTGATGGGTTCGGCGGCTATCGGCCTGTAATTGACCCTACAGGTGCGTAGGGTTCTTTTGGCCCATTTTATATATATATTTTCTTTATCATCTTTTCCTAACTGCTTTGTTTTTTGCAGTGTCGGATTCCAATGAAGTGTATGTTCCACGATGGAACATTCGCCGAGGAACAACCCTTCGCACCCCTGTGGAGTGCGTGGAATGGGCTCGTCACGCTGCTCCCAGTGGTGCGTTGGGGGAAGCCATGGCTAGCTACCAGGAGGGTAGGCTAACCAATGAGCTTCGGGTTCTCCTGGCTCGGATGCAGCCGCGCGTCGAGCTGCTTTGTCGTGAAAACGACAAGTTAAAAGCAGCTCGCCTTAAAGAAGTGGCTCAGGCGCGGGCTATCAGGGAGGAGAACTAAAGGCTTTCCGCCGTAGCCGAGGAAAAGGAGAAGGCCTTCAAGGCCCTCGAGGTTGAAGTTCAGGCACGACTCGAGGCCCGTTCCAAGGCTGCCCAAGCTGTTAATGAACAGCTTCGGCTGGCTAAGGAAACTGCAAGGAACGCAACCGAGAGGGCCACCAAGGCTGAAGCTGTTGCTGAGCCTCTACGCGTGGAGAATGAAGAACTTAAAGCCAAATTAGAGGCTCTCCAGCAGGCTCATGATGCCTTGGCGATGGAAGACGCCAAAAATCTCCAGGAGATCTTGGACCAGAGGGGGGTGCTTGACCATACTGAGCGGAAGCTAAAGGGCGTCGAAGAGGCTGCGGCTAAAGAAGTGTTGCTTGCCAACCTCAACAAGAGTGAAGCCGAACGCGCCCGTAACGAAGCTCAAGCTGCCCTCCAAGAGGCTCTGGTTGCCAAGGAATGGCTTCTTCGAGAAGCGTTGTCTCAGGTATGTTTTTCTTATCTTTACGCTTTTCTTTGTAAATAGAAAAGGTTAACACTTGTATATTTTCTTGTAGGTTGTGCATCGGGTCTTCTCAGAGACCTCTTATGATGATGCTATGAGCGCAGCCCTCAACGCTTTTCACGAGGATGGGGAAAAGGTCGGCTTCCTGCTTGGTCTAGGGTTCGTTGAGAAAGGCATCCCGCCTTCCAACTTCCCTTTGTACAATGTTGATACTGAAGCTGTTTACGACCAAGCAGTGAATCAGTACGCCGCCTTCCCGCATCCGGTGGTGGAGAAGGTGAATGAAGTTGCTGCTGCTGATGATGGGCTAGCTATCCTTAAGGCTTTCCTTGAACTGCCACGCTCTACTGACGGTGCTGGTCCAAGTGGAAGTGGCCCTGAAGCCTGATCCTGAAGATCCCTTCCCACTGCTAGGATAGATTTAGCTTGTATAGATTTATTTTCTTTTAGGCGGGTAGTTACCCGGCCATTCTTGTAATGAATATTTATGAAATATAAATCTTTTTGCGGGTAAGACCGCTACTTTCGTTGGGTTCCTTGCTTTGTAAACGTTGTATGACTTGCATACTTTAGTTTAAATTAGCAATTTTCCAAGTGTTTAGAATAAGTTAACCTTTGAACGTGGTAAATTGGTGTGAAGTTTTGCTTCCTCTTCCGTGATTGTGCGGGTAGGACCGTCACTTGCACGTAGTAGGATGGCATAACTTTACCATCTGACCTGCGTGTAGGTTTTCCTCATCCTTTCTGAGGATAAGTTAACCTTTGAACGTGGTAGATAATAGGTGTGAAGTTTTGCTTCCTCTTTCGTGATTGTGCGGGTAGGACCGTCACTTGCACTTAGTAGGATGGCTAAACTTTACCCATATCTGACCTGCGTGTAGGTTTTCCTCATCCTTTCTGAGGATAAGTTAACCTTTGAACGTGGTAGATAATAGATGTGAAGTTTTGCTTCCTCTTTCGTGATTGTGCGGGTAGGACCGTCACTTGCACTTAGTAGGATGGCTAAACTTTACCTTTATCTGACCTGCGTGTAGGTTTTCCTCATACTTTTGTTAGAAATTCTGTTTTGATCCGTTCGACGCGCGGTTGTCAATAGGTTAGTGTTCAGTTCCCTTTTTCATGATTCATGCGGATAGGCCGGCACTTTCATTTAATGGGACTGAACTTTTCCCCTTCAACTGACCTGCGTGAAGGTTTGTCGTTTTTTGGTTTTATGCGTGTTTTGCCGCCTTCCCCCACGCAACGACTTTCACACTTATGTATGCGGTGAAAACCGGCATTAGTGTTGATAGTTCATAAAAATGTAAAATCATCAGCGTCAATGTTTTAAGGAGAATCATTTCCATTAGAAGTGGCTCTTGGCCTTTTCTTTACAAATTTGGAATTGATTTACATGCAAACTGTGTAAATGAGCTCCATTCCATGTTGTTGGGATGGGAGTGCCATCGAGGCGATACGCACCTGGTTCGGGATCTCGTTCTTTATGCAGCATGTAGTCTCCACATTGAAGCTGGAATTTTCTTCGTGTTTTCCCCTGCTGGGGTTCTACACGCATCAGCCTGCTCAGCGTTCATTGCGCTACGAGGTGCGCGAGCGTCCCATCTCTGACGAATGCTTCGACCATGTCCTTTACGTCTATGCATTCTTCAGTGTTGTGGCCTTTTGTCCTGTGAAAGTCACAGTATTTACTCCGATCAGCATTGTGACGATGTCGGATTATTTGAGGCTTTGGCCATGGGAGCTCCTCGGTAGCGAATATCTCGGTGACGCTTTTGGTGAGCGGCGTCCATCTGGAGTTGTTTGTATGTACATTATCCCTTCCGCCCAACCGATGTTGCAAGCCGGATGAGGTGTCAAAGTTTACCCTCGACTGCCAAATGCCTAGCTTTCGCTTTTTGTTTAATCGGGCGGTAAGGACGTTGTCTTCTCTTGTTTTCTGGGTGTAGAGGTTTGTGCTCTGTGGGAGATCTCTACCCAGTTGCTTCTCAGTTTCCGCAAAGCGTTTAGCTGCTGTCATGATGGCATCCCATGTGGATGGCATGCCATCTTTACCCGTTAAGGTGCGGATGAGCTCTGGGTCGTTCGCGCCCTGGATAAAGGCAGCGCGATCAAGATCTTCGCTAACGTTACCCAGACTTAGTTTCTTCGAGTTGAAGCGAGTGATGAAGTCTAGCAAAGATTCATCTTTTTCTCGAATGCACTTGAGGATTGTCCATTGCTCCTCGGTATACTTTCTTTGCTGGCTGAAGTGTTGGCTAAACTTCTGTTGGAAGTCAGCCCAGTCGTAGATGTGGTTGACCGGTAGACGATCGAACCACGCTCTAGCAGCCCCGACCAGCGTCATTTGGAACATGTAACACCATGTAGGTTCCGTCCAACTACTGACGGTTGCCCCCGCTATGAATCTGTTCAAATGATCATCTGGGTTAGATATACCATCATATGTGCATATGCTGGACATTTGTTTGGCACTTTTTGGGGCAATTGCTTCCGCAATGTCCCTTGCAAATTTGGACGTTCCCGCATTTGCAACGTTTGGTTTAAATGTTTTGGAGAAGTCTCGTGGACTTCCACCTGTGCTTTTTGGTTTGAAGGCTTGTCCAAAATGCCTTCTCGGCTGGGAGTCCGTTTCCTTACGCTTCCATTTTGCCCTATGGCGAGGGTTCGCGTCGGAGTCGGATTCCTCCGAGTCATCCAAGTAATCTTCGAATTCGTCAGCCTGTTGGACGGAACGCAAGTGTTCGTCCAACTCAGCTTGGAATTCCCTCTGACGTGTCTCCGCCCATGCCTTAACTTCATCGAGTGTTTGGCGGGGGAGTCTTGTTCGTTTTTCTAACTGGGTATCGGTGAATCCCAGTGAGCGATTATTTACTGCACTTGCCCCAGCTTGGGTAGCTGGGGTAGTGTTCGTAAAATTTACTTCACTTGCCCCGGCTTGGGTAGCCGGGGTAGTGTTTGTAAAAACTGTGTTGCCGGTATTCCCCCCAGTAGCTGGGGTTGTGGTTACCGGAATTTCTTTAACCATCTTAGAAGTTTGAAAAAACTGGAGAAAAATGTTCTAGCTTTATGCATGGATGGCGCCAATGAAGAAACACTAACCAGACCCCGGGCAGATTACTGGTAACCTGGGGGTTAGATAGCTGTTTCCCACGAGGGGTTAGACCCTGAAAAGATGGTTCTTCTGATAACCTGCAAAACAGACACCGTGAGCTTGTCACTGAGAAGGGGGGGTTCCTCCTTGTGACCACCCTCCGGCGTGAGAATCAGACTAGATTGCTCTTTAAATATAAGTGTATATTAAGAGATTGCTAGAGCAGATATCAGGTATAATATGATGATACAAGATAAGATGATCATACCATTTGTGGTATTTATAGCTGAAGGTAGGTTTCCAAGTAGGTGTGGCCGGCTGCAACAGTGTTCCTGTTCCACCAACAGTGTCCTACGCACGTGCCCTGCTGGTAGTTGGTGGGTAGGCAGCGGCTGATAGTGACCAGGCCTGCTGTGTACTATTCCTTTTCTACCAACTGCCGGCTACGCACGTGGTACGGCAGTAGTTGGTGAGTAGGCAGCGGCTAATAGTGACATAGTACAGGAGCATGCTGCTCGCCATACTGTTGTCAATAAGCTGTCGTATCTTTAGTCAGATCTTTTTCCCATACCTCGTCAGGTACAGTACAGAAGATCTTCCTGTATCGTACGGACTGGCTTATTTGGGCGGGAGTATTCCCCCTCCCGCCCTTGTGCGGGATTGTTCCCGGCTTTGCTCATTCCCTCAGGTGACACTGAGTGATTGAGAGCTAAGTGCCTTGTGCGTGTAGCCTTGCTGCGCGGGTGGCCTTCCCTGATGGCTTGTATCCGAAGCTGCGGGAACAGGCGGAGTCCTTCACCATCGGGAGGCATTTCCTGCGGGACCAGCTTGCGTACTGCGCGTAAGGACGTCACGTCTCTGAGCATGGTTGGTCCTGCGGATCCAGTTGGTTTCTGCGCAGACGTCCCTCTTCAAGGTGAGTCTTGCGGGTCCAACTGGGCTCTGCTGGGACCTACCTCTTTAGGACTATAAGGTTTTCGAGGTTACCAGATGAGTTTGAATCAGACATGCAGGCTTGTTGGCGGTTTGGTTGGTTGTTTATTTTGGCTGCGAGGTATATGACGAGCCATAAGATCCTATAATCGCTAGCACTGATACCATATTCACTATGATGATCAGAATTGTATGAACGGTTACTCGACTGTTCTATTGATCTGTTGGTTTTTAGTACATACAAGAGGAACAAATAAATAAGAAACATAATTGACATATACATGGAAATGGAATAAAGAAGATCTGGTCCCATTGATTTAGCTTGCAACGATCATAGTTCTTTGGTGGCAATGACTTGTGAAATTTCCTAAGGAAATGATGAGTCTTTGATTTATCCACTTTGATTTATTTTGTTTTTCTAACACAACCAAGTTTCAAATCTTTTTAATCGAATTACAGTCACAAAACACACGAAGATTTGTTTCTGATCCATTCGAACATAGTAACATAGTGGACAATTTGTAGTCAGTATTAGAGAATATTAGTAAAAGCCCATGGGCTCACTAGATTACTTAGGGTTTTGTTATGATATCTATATATTAAATCAGTCCTTCAATAAGATGCAAACCAATATTTTATCATTATCTAACATGCATGGTAACCGCAGAGTTCAAACTCTAGACATGGCGGTAGTGACGGATCTAGACGAAAATCTTAGGGGTAACGTTCAAAAAATATTATTTTTATTGTATTTCATACAATGTAAACGAATATTTTTTTACCGTATCCTATACAATAACCAAGTTCTTTTTTACTATATTTCATATAACTTTTTTTTTTAACTTGGTGTTGGATCGATATCATCATTTTCTTGGAATTTTCGTTTAAAAAGATTGTTAATAAGACTTTGTCGTTTCATCTTGCAAGCTCCTTAATTTTCGAAGAAACAAAATTTAAACAATAAATCTATAATAAACTCCAATCTACACATAAACCCTAACTTCCTAATCAATTTCAATTTACATTATTCAAATATCCAATAAACCATAATCAATCATTCAAATATTCAATTGCGTATAAACAATTCTAAATTAACAATTTATTTAAACAAATACAATTTTAGTTAAAGCAGAAGAATACCTAAACGAAACAAGTAGAAGTCAAACCGTGGAAGAGGGACTAAGGGATCACCGGCAGTCGACTACTCAGCTGCAGCATGGAGGTATGCAGTGTGGAGGCCTGGTGACTAGAGGAGAGCAGTAAGGGGTCGGGGCACGTGGGGTGAACGGTGGCTGTAAGAAACTTTGTTTTATTGAATGTTGATGTCGGACCTAAACCAAGCGTCCAAGCATATAGGAACAACGAATAATAGTTTTAATTTGTTTGGGCTTTGAACATTGGCCTGGCTTTAATTGGTTTTAACTTTTAATTTGATTGGGCTTCAAAAAAAGAGGGGTAACGTTATATTTTTTCAGGGGTAGCGAAATACAAAAAACACATAAAAAAAATAATAATAAAAAAATTTGCAGCACCGACGAAAAGTAGAGGGGTATCGGAGGTTACCCCTGGTTAAGAACTACATCCGCCCCTGTAGGGCGGTGTGCCGCCAACACCCTATCCTACGTTCGTTGTTTTTTTTTTTTTTTGCTTAATGCTTAGTTTATTTCTATTTTCATATTTACCGTTTGAATAAATCTTCATTTTAGGTTCAAGATTGTGACCCTTTTGTTGCCACTTATTCAAGCCGATGCCTCCACGCTATATTAGAAAACTGGTTTTGGTTTACTTTCTTTTTGACGACACTAAGAATTGATGCGACACAAGTTTGTTTGTTTGTTTGTTTTTTTCAGTTTTTTTTTGTTGCTGACATCACTCGTAAATTTTGTGTTGAGTTTGTTTTAGCCGCAACAAGGATCATGGTCCACGGCTACCAATCTCAAACTACAATTTAATTTAGATTAGTTTTATTTTTCTTTTAAGATCTACGGATCTCATCTTTTGATCTACGGATCAAAGAGACCACTGCTGACCATGGTCACCCGCCTTTCTTATTGTTCTTTTCTTTTAGATCTACGGATCTACAAGCCCGCCGCATGCTAAGCCTCAACAAATCGACAGACAACCTTGCAACCATCTATTGTCAACCCCCCTCCAACCTATAATGATTATAATTCCAGGAACCAAGAACTACAACCGCATAATCCCAAGAAGCACCATCAAGCAAAATGGCAATATCTAGCACAATATGGATTTGATGGCAAAAGTTTGGATTTTCGAGTCGATTAAAGCATAATCTTTTTATTATTAGTTTATGTGTTTTTGTTTTCACAGTCCGAGCTTCCGGTTTCCTTACTTTCCGAATGTGGGGAGGAGTATTAGAGAATATTAATAAAAGTCCACGGGCTCGTTAGATTACTTAGGGTTTTGTTATGATGTCTATATATTGTAACTCAATCCTTCAATAAGACGCAAACCAATATTTTATCATTATCTAACAGTCAGAACATCAGTACCCTTAAAAGCCAAATTCATATTAGTTGAGAGACGATTTCCTAAAACCCTACACCCACAAATATTGACTTTTTGAGGTAAGCACGATAAGCAAAATTGTTTTACTCACACTGTTTGGAAGAGTTAAATCATCAGCTCGCTCCCTCATGCCCCTAACCGAGAATTCGGGCATACTTTCCATCGACCATACCCACTCCCACATATTACTTGGCACTCTTTTGACCACCAAATAATTTTTTCTCAATTCTAACACATACAACCTTGGAAGCTTCTCAGCTAAGCATCGATTTTGGCACCACATATGACTCCAAAAAACTCGTCTCGTTTCCACAACCAATTTGTCTCTTAATCGAAATAAAAGGAACAATACCCGATTCATTTAGCTTATTAAACTCCTTCAACATTCTCTGTCACACACTATTACCATTAATATGAGTGGAGATACCCGCCCCAGGACCATAAATTGAAGTAATAATTTTCACCCAAATCGCACCAGGTTCATTCACAAATCTTCATCTCCTTTTGCAACAAATATTTATTGAACAATTCTAGAGCTCCCACGCCTAATCCTCCTTTTACCTTTGCAGCCAAAAATAAATTCCAAGACGCTCAATGCATTTTTCTTTCCATCATAATACCTCTCAAAAAAACCTAGACCGAATTTGCTCCAAAATTTTCAAAACACCCACTGGAACTCGGAAAAAGACATGTAATAAATTCCTAAAGCACCAAGCGTCGACTTAATAAACAAAGATCAAGCTCCCATGGAAACAAGAGGTGATTTCCAAGCATTCAGTCTAGCCTCAAATATATCAATAATATGTTTCCATCCTCTAGAATTGGTCATATTTGAGACGACCGGAATACCCAAATAAGCAAAAGGAATTTTTTCCCGGTTAACATCCCATCCCACCGCTGAAACACAAGCTTCCACCTCATCATACTCTGCACTTACCCCGTGCAGACTCGATTTATGCATATTTCTAGAAGCGAGAAAAAAACAATTAAGAATACGTACCATAGTTTGAGCATTTGAGACTGACACCCCCCCCCCCCCCCCAAAAAAAAAAAAAAAAACTGCATCATCCACATAAAATAAATGAGATAAAGTAGCACATTTTTGCCTATCTGAGCCTCCTTTAAAATACGCATGTTCAATGTCTCCTCAATCATGACATGAAGCCCCTCCAAAGCCAGAATAAATAGGAATAGTGATAACAAGTCACACTGACTCAAGCCCCTATGTATATCAAACGTCCCTCGTATGACTATTGTTATATAGGGTGGAGTTATTCTAAAAAGTAAGACGTGTCTAGGAAATGTAGGAAGAGATTGCGTTGGATGGGTTGATCTAATGGCTGTGTTTTTCTTAAGCGTGTTTTATTTTAAAGGCATAATTAAGGGGAACCAGGGTAAAAAAAAAAGTCCATATTGTCAACTGATTATATATGGCAACTCCGATTTATCAACAATAATTATGATTTACTATTTTGTTTCTCTCACCACCATATATTAATAGGCGGAGTGTTCTTGAAGTTCACGAGAACCTTTGAAGGTTGTGCTTATCGTCTTCTTTAATCCGTCGCTTCTTCAACTAAAATTGGAAGTGTTTTTTTATTAATTGATCGATTTTTTCAGCAGTGTAGGGTTTTTTTTTTATAGACTTATGCTTGGTTTTGTCAACAATAACATAATTTAAAATTAACACTAAATAAATAATTTATTAAACTAAAAAAACTATAAAAGAAGAACATCTATATATCTGTATAGAGATGAGATCTAGAGAGAACTCCTTTTAAAGAGAGAACTAGATAACTAATAAAAATTATTTTTAACTTTTTTTTTTAAAAAATATTTTACGATTTTTTTTCCTCCTCCTAATAAGATGATATTGTTCCTAAAAAAAAAAAAAACCGTCGATGTAATGCATATGTGCACTAATGTGTATTACATGTATACAATAGTGTTTTATTGCATATAATATAATACAATTGCATTATACAATGCACATTATTGAATATATGCAAATACAACACTAATAATTGTACTCAAAACACACTATCGCATATACGTAATACAACAATAATGCACATATGCAGTATATTGATTTTTTTATACTTTTGGATATAATATAACACTATTGCACTAATACAATACAAAAAATTACATGTATGTCATTCAACACTATTGTACATATCAAAATACACACTAGTGCACATATGCAATAAAAAAAAGTCGATGTATTGCATATGTGCACTATAACGAGCTTTTTTTTGATTATTTTTGAGTGAATGGTAACAAAATATAAGAATAATGGCAAAAACAAAAATTTAAAAATATTTTTTTTAATTAAATTAAAAATATTTCTTTATTAGTTCTCTAGTTCTCTCTTTAAGAAGGAGTTCTCTCTTAATCCTCTCCCTATCTAGAGGATCAATATTATATATATATATATATATATATATATATATATATATATATATATATATATATATTATTAAAGCAATAAATTCTAGCCCCTTCCTATTGGTTCATTTATATATTTTCCATAAATAAGAAGTCATTATAGAATTTCTTAGCAATAAAATAATTCAATAATAAAATGAATATTTACCATTAAATTTAACGCATTTTTAGTAATGTTTTAATTACCTGTTTCTACACCTACATTGAATACATTGAAATATGTCGTGTAACCCTAATAAACCTAATTGTCGACATAGCTTCCAACTTCCACACTCAATCGACCACTCTTCTCTTTATTTATGTGTTGAAATGTTAATTCTTGGGTGGCAAAGGGTGGGTTGGGTAATGGGTCAAAATACATTGCTTTAATGAACCAATAGGAAGGGGCTAGAATGCATTGCTTTAATAATATACTAGGTTATTAACCCGTGTACGACACATGTGGAGATATAGAAACCATTATTGCTAAAGATATATAGTTTAAGATGACAAAAGTTTTCGTTATATGTTTATTGGAAGGATTTCTTGATATAACTGCAATTCATATTCATATGTAAAGAAAGTACTTAAAAATATGAAGTTAAAAAAAAGATTAGATACAATAAAAAAAGATTATATACAAAAGTTATTCATAAAGGAAATATTTCAAAAGCAAGTTACATTATATATAACAATGAAAAAAAGATTATATACAAAAACTATTCATAAAGGAAATATTTCAACGGAAACTTTTCCATCAAGTTTGAAAATACCAATTGTTTCCATAAAGGGATGATTTGCCCCTCGAGTATGCACCAATCTTTTTAGACATCAACATCGCTAAGTAAACGATGTGTTTCATTAATCTTTAGGTGTGTAGAAAAAATAATTAACATATAAACACAAACAAAACTTGATTGGCATCAATAACAATATGCACTAAATAGTGGTCAACCTAAAATAAATGTAGCACGATTTAGAACAAAATATGAACTAAGCCCGCCCGTTAAATTAACATAGAAACTAAGAATACATGAATAATGAAATTGACGATAAAGTTTGAAAATAGTGTAATTTAAAACTCGTTTCAAACCGAACTCATTCTAATCACAACCTTTTTTTGCCCGAATCAATACGATACTCTTTTAAAACAACCCACATCAACCTGTACTCAATTCAATCATACCTGTTACAACCCGAACTCATTTTACTCAAAATTATCAGTTATATCAGCATTATGTGATGTTGTACGTCCATGTTAGGTATCTTTGGAGTAGCATGAACTCCAACACCCTGCCACCTGCAACAAATCAAATAAATTACATCTTTATGTAATTAGTAATAAATAGCATGCAGAACCCTCACATTATGCAACGTTATTGTAGATTAGACAAATAATTACGCAGCATTGCTGTAGATTAGACAAATAATAAATTAACTAAGGATAGTAAATGTTGGGTTAAAATCATAGACCAAACTTGTTACTCCATAGGGGTGTGCCAGAAACCGGTCCGAAACGAAAAAACCGACGGTTTGGTTTTATGTTTTTATAAAAAAAAACAAACTAACGATTTTGGTTTTGCATGTATAAAAACCGAACTGAATTTCTAGATTTTTATTTTTTATTTTAAGTGATTTATAAGAATTAAAGTAAAATATGGTGGAATTGACTTTAAAAAACATTTTTGAAGAAAATCAAATTAATAGCCTATATAGGAAAGTCAACACCAGAAGAGGATAGTAACTATACCTAGTGAATTTAGATTCGGCCTCTTTGAGGTGATGGTTTTTGATCCGTGAAGGCAGTTGCATAGACTTTGGTTGTATGTATATGATATCAGTATCGACCCGCTTTTGAAGGATCATCATTGACATTTGTTTACTTTAGATGTCGGTTTATAAAAGCAACTATATAAGTAGTAACTGAATGCTCATCATACTAAAAGCCAACACCAGAGAACTCACCTCTGCGAAGAAAAGTACACCTAGAAATAGGACACCGGGAGTTGCAACAGAAGCAAAGTAGTTGTAAACGTAGATATAGAACAAAGTGAAGTTACACAGACATAACAACGTTTAATAAAAAGGACAGAGGTTAAGCAAGATTTTAATTTCTAATTTTCTAAAATACTAATATAGCAAAAGCAAAGTAATCCAAACACTATCACATATCACCGCCTCAATTCACATATCTAGAAAGTATAAATTTAAATAATATGCATATTAGAATAAGATGGTCCGTAGTGAATTAAAAGAAATACTAACGGAAGAAAGAAGAGAGCGGTAGTACGCGACGTCAATGTTAAAAATGGTTTCAGATAACGCCCTTAAAATTGTCTGTCAACAAAACATATAATGAATCCAAACTTTTAACACATGATTTAAATTTTAAACTCAATTTGTTTAGGAGCAGCAGCAAACTTACCACAAACATCGACACATCATTGATACCTATAATAGTTGTATACAACAATGTTGTTTGATTAGAGCTTGATTACTTAGACTGCTAAGGAAAATAGGGACTGCGGAAACTTATGTGTTATTGTGCTTAGTGTTAAATGTTCAATTGATTGTATACATAACCACTCGAAAACTGACCCGTAAAACATTTGTAGTACATGAATGGATTAAAATTAATCTTCAAAAGCACGAATAATAACTGAAAATCCGATTAGATTAAGAAAGTAAGCAAAGAGTCTTACCTTGAAGCCGAGGATGAGAATAAAAAAATAAATCAGAAACATAGATCCTGCTACAATCAAATGCACATAATTGTAAGAAAACGAAGTAGGTAATCACATCTGTGGCTTACCTTGAGAAGTATAACAACGATTATAATTGTAGATCTCGCTAACTTGAAAGCCTAATTTCGCTTTGTCTTTATACAACACCAACAATTGGGAAAGTTAATGGCTTCCATCTAATAAAAAAATTACAAACATCTAATTAAGTAACCGGTTGATTCTATCATATAATCGATTTGCAAATATGTACCTAAAATCAAAAGTACACAAATTAAAAACAAAGTAGGAAATAATACTTACAATTCTAGCAATCGACGATTGGAATTTGAAGAGGTAGGTCCCAGCAGAGCCCAGTTGGACCCGCAAGACTCACCTTGAAAAGGGACGTCTGCGCAGAAACCAAATGGATCCGCAGGACCCACCATGCTCAGAGACGTGACGTCCTTACGCGCAGTACGCAAGCTGTTCCCGCAGGAAATGCCTCCCAATGGTGAAGGACTCCGCCTGTTCCCGCAGCTTCGGATACAAGCCATCAGGGAAGGCCACCCGCGCAACAAGGCTACACGCACAAGGCACTTAGCTCTCAATCACTCAGTGTCACCTGAAGGAATGAGCAAAGCCGGGGACAATCCCGCACAAAGGCGGGAGGGGGAATACTCCCGCCCATAAGCCAGTCCGTATGATACGGGAAGATCTTCTGTACCGTACCTGACGAGGTATGGGCAAAAGATCTGACTAAAGATACGACAGCTTATTGACAACAGTATGGCGAGCAGCATGCTCCTGTACTGTATGTCACTATTAGCCGCTGCCTACTCACCAACTCCTGTCATACCACGTGCATAGCCGGCAGTTGGTGGAAAAAGAATAGTACACAGCAGGCCTGGTCACTATCAGCCGCTGCCTACCCACCAACTACCAGCAGGGCACGTGCGTAGGCCACTGTTGGTTGAACAGGAATACTATTGCAGCCGGCCACACCTCCTTGGAAACCTACCTTCGGCTATAAATACCACAAATGGTATGACCATCTCATCTTAACATAT
>NW_027504091.1:0-35667 GCF_021521415.1 Bidens hawaiensis | reverse complement strand
CTTAAGTTGTTGACAGTAGAGGAAAATCATTCACATTTTAAGTAATATTATAAGTTATTGATATTATACTTAAATCAAATTTGAATAAAAATATTTAGTAAAATGTTATGATAAGTGGGGAAGGTGATAAGTAGCACCTTTTTTAAAATTCGCACCTTGCTTGAAAAAAATAAAGAAAAAGTTCGTTTGAAATCAGCTTGATTTTAAACAATTCAAGCGAAGATATGTTCGGTTTTTGGTGAATGGAAGAAATGAGCCCAGGTACCTTTGTTTAATTTCTTCTATTCACCAGCATATCAATTGAAGATGCAAGATTAACACTAGTGTAACACTTCTTGGTTGTATAGGGTGAATGGAAGAAACGATGGCGAACGCCGGTAAAACATAATCGATTAGTCTCGTCACAGAGATGGGGGTCTATCTATGATCCACTATGCTATGTCCCACATCGATGCAACATAAGAAACTGAAGGGGGGGTACACTCTATGCTCATGGCCCTTCAAGGGTATTTGAACAATTCCATTGGCATTTTTATTTTTTACCCTTTTGGCACATTAGGCCCTTTATGCTCATGTTCCACTTAGTTGGCCTTTTTCATAGTTGTCATTCAATTTAATATAATTTTTTTATGAGCTATCTTGTCGATGGCTTGAGTTCCATCCCTGTCGAACTCGAGCTTTGGTACTCGGTAAATAGCCATAATGAATAGTGATAAGTGAAAGAGAGCAGTATAAATGTTTTAAAGTAACTCATCGATCTCAAACTATGATTTTTGTTTCATGGAATCCATTTCGCCCAAATATTTAATAATCAATTTGATTCAATATTACATTAATATATCGATTAAGAAACTAGATAGAATGATACATAAACATAAATCGACTCATAAAAATAATAAAAACTACACCAAAAGGCATAATTACACTAAGACAAACCAAACGAAATGATGGTTTTTTACTTGTAAAATATCAACATTATGAGGTAACGGTGTTAGTTATAATATAGACGGTAACGAGGCAGGTGACAAGGTGGAGCATGTCACATAACCTCTCTGGCTAAGTAATTGACTTTTGACTTTCAACTTCATATAAAGTGGTGTTCCTAATGATGTCTACATTTGCAACCAGAATTATATTAATATAAAAATCAGATATTTTTTCTTCAAAACCTACAAATTAAACCTTCCAATATTTTGTATATCTGTGGATCTAAAGGGCCGTTCGTCATCCACCTCTAACGGTACTAGAGCGTCTTTTTTATTCTTTCCACCCAATATATATAGAACGAACTCCACCTTTACTTTTTCCTGAAAAGATTATAGTTCTTTAGCTAGTTTAAAAAATAAATAATCAAATAACGTTTAAATATTAAATACAAAATACTACTACCAATTGACACGAGTTCTAGTTTTCTAATAACCAATGGTGTAAAAGTAACAATAAATCACATACTGACAGATGAGTCTGTCGGTATTCCACGGTAAAGGTAGGACCCGTCAGCAATCTTCGATGAGTATTCGTGTGAATTAGGAGCGTGTATCGTTCCCATCGATTGCTTTTACCGAAGAATCGTCGGTAGATCATCACTTGTGTCACCATCAGAACAACCGGCGATATTTTCTATGATAGATTACATATATTTCAGTTTTATTGTGAATATTCACTAGTGAATTAACAACCTACAACATCATCTCAGACATATTATTAGCAACGGTATTCTGTTGCATTATAAAACTAATAGGTAATCAAAAAATAGTTTAGGAAGTAAAAACTAGTTGGTCGTTAAGTTCAAATAAGTTAAATGCCCTATACATAAGTTTCGTTCGTCGTTAAAATTTTAAAAATAAGTTAAATGTTTACACAATTATATTATTAGGGGAATATTGTTAACATACAAATAAATTAACATGCTAGACGTAGGAAACAAGTAGACGAATTATATAATTACATCATAGTGTAATTACATAATTACGCTATGACGTAATTACATAATTACTCTACTTGATTATCACGTTCAGTACGTTAATTTCATTTGTATTTAATCCAAACCCATATTATTATTCTCAAAATCATGAATAAGTAAAAAAAATACATAACATCATTTGAGTATGTAAAAAGTTAGTTCCTTAACCATCAATATTTCCTAAAAGTTATAAAAAAATAAAATACATAACATCATTAAAGTATTCAAATATTAACAGACCAAACATATGAAACAACCCTAAACCTATGACTGCGTGTCTTCCTATAAATAAATACCTTCCACCACTTCTCAAACCATTTCATATCTAATATCTTTCTCATATTAACAACAAACAAAACATGGAACAAAACCTACAAATATTACCCAAAAAAGTTTGGAGCGTACTCCGATTATTCTACTTCATGTTACGTAAAGGCATATCCAAAAACAAAATATGGCTAGACCTCAACTTGATGTTAAAACGTGCCAAGCTAGCCGGTAAAGCCTTACAAAACCTCTTATTCCACCACCACCACACATGGGCGGCTTTCACCGTCAACTGCCCATCACCGCACCTCTCGTTCCACTCCCCTCCGCCCGGTGAACACGAGTTTAGTTGTACCACTAGTCCCTCAACTACTAATAACCAATTTTCTATTTTTTCACTAAAGAAATGAAAAACCACAATGGGAATAAAACCATGCAAGATATTGATATGAAGGGTTTTGATTTGGCGGTTTTGAAGGCTATGGAGATGATTCATAGTGAGACGGGTTCTCCTGTGTTACCCGGGTTTGGGAGGAGTCCTGTGGTTAGGCAGCTTAGGGTAACGGATTCACCGTTTCCACTGAGTGATGTGGATGAGGATAATCGGGTGGATGACGCGGCCGAGCGGTTATAAACCGGTTTTATAGTGATTTACAGCGGCAGAAGCAGATCTGTGGTAGTGATCATACTATGTAATGAATTATGTATAATTGAACACAAGAAAATTTATATTGTGGATTTGTGGGTGGTTTTGGACAATAAGGATTTTTGTTTTGTGTTAAATCATATATGGTTCTTTTTTATTCCATTAAAAGGATTTTTGTATTTTGAATAGTGGTTACATATATTGTAGTGGTATACACTATACTAGGGGTGCAAATTAATCGTCATAACCGTTATTCGAACCATAACCGATATAACTAAACCAATTTTAACCGATAACCAACATAACCAATGGATCAGTTTAATGAATTTTTGAAACCGACAAATACAGGTCGGTTTTGGTTAACGATAATTTCAAATCCGCCATAACCGAACCGTCCATTTACAAGATTCTCAACTTTGTAAAGTATAATTAGAATACGTTGATAATTTGGAGATTTTAAAGAAGATAATAAACTAATAATGCTCTCATTTTTTTACTATATGATTGATTTAACTTTGCTAAAAAGTTATCCATATATGTATAGCAAAGTTATCCATATATGTATCTATTGCTTGTTTGAGTATATATATTAATATTATGGATTATATATTTTGTTGAACTATATGTCATGTCATTTTAATTTTTTATTTTTGGTAACATTTAATATCAAAGCTTTAAGCTCAATTACATTGTTTTGGTTATGCTTAACCGACCTATAACCGACTCGCAATAACCTTCGAAACCGATTAACCGAAACCGCCATAATGGATCGGTTATGGTTATGATTATCGATTAACTGACATATTGGTTATGGTTATGGGTTTGGTCTGAACCCACCCCAAACCGACCCATACACACCCCTACACTGTACAGTATGCAACATTGCTTAATTTGCATCCCAATAATTATGTTTCTTACCTTTCATCTCTCATTGTAATATTAACCATTGACAATTCATTTTGCAAATGTTACTATATATAATGTTTTTACTTGATCTCACTAATAGAAAAGAATTTTCCGCTCACTTTAATTAATTCACAATATTATATTTTTTAATAGGCGGGTGAACGCATACTTTGCCACACCTAATTTGCTCTTAATATTATCATACATGTGTTTTGCAGGATTTGAATAGACAAACACTTAAGAGTACACCGCTTTACTATCAGGATGTCGAATTTAATAGATAACCATTTATTGACGAATATCATATTACAACTATGATGTCCCCTTGAGGGTTGATTATTATCTACAATACTAATATTTCTACAATGATCTAGCAGTTAAATTATTAATACCATCGAATTACTAATGCTTCGAAAATTTCTTCTAGTCCTTATTTGAAGTACGTGAAACTTCATAACTATTGCCTGATCATGCGTGCAATGAAACAAGTATAGATTGTAACACCCAAAAACCGAGCCCATTACTGCACGTCACATACACACATACGTACACAACAAAAGACTGAAAAAGTTTTATATATTTTTCTTATACAACATAAGACTTTGTAAATTAAAAATTCTACACACTTGTTAAATTTTTATTATAGGTTTGAAACACTACACAACTTATTTAAAAAAAAGAACACTTTTAATACTACTGTCTTCTGTAATTCGGAGACAGCTTAGCCTGAAGCACGCTTGTTATAACTGTACCATTTCAAGAACTAGTTTTCGAGTAATTACGTAATTACTCTAGATTAAATTACATAATTGCTCTATTTGTATATATAATTACTCTACTTGATTTCATTTTTACCACGTTAATTTCATATATATATATATAGTAACGCATAAACAGACGTCAAAACGCATAAACAGGGGGTCAAAAGACATAAACGGAGGCAAAACGCATAAAGGGTGTTCAAAACGCATAAACGGACCTCAAAACGCATAAACTGACGTCAAAACGCATAAACTGATGTTAAAACGCATAAACGAACGTCAAAACGCATAAACGGATCTCAAAAGCATGAAGGGTGGTCAAAACGAATAAACGGACATCAAAATGCAAAAAGGGTGGTCAAAACGCATAAACGGACGGCAAAAGGCATAAACGAAATCAAAATGCATAAACGGAATCAAAACGCATAAAGAGTGGTCAAAACGCATAAAGGGTGGTCAAAATGCATAAACGTGTGTGTATGTGTGTCGGCTACTTCGGGTATATAATCGGGTAAACATGTCCATATTACCGGGATTACTATGTGAGTTATTTGTTTTTTATACCCAATCACACTTTCAACACTCTTTCAATATACATTTATGAATAACATTATAATTAGAACAAATAATTCACATATTAATCCCATTACTAGAAGCTCATGCTGGAACATTGTTTACGTAATTAGCAATTTCATTTGCAGTAAGCAACACATAGCTATAACACTGAAGAAGCGTGAATCGACTTACTTGTATTCGATCTACGTTCCTCGGGTATGAGTGTGCTATATCACCGATAGTTTTCCGAGATACGAGTTCTTCCACCTACAAAACGAACAGTACCGTGAACTTACCCCTCAGAAAGGGACAGAGGGGTCCTCTTTGGGGTAACCCTCTGGTGTGAGAATAAGATATTGCAGGAGAAGATGATAAGAATGTGAAAATGAATAAGGACTTAGAATGTATTTTCTTGCTTGACCTCAACTGTGGAGGTGGTGTAGTATTTATAGTATTAGGGTTTCCAATGATTGGGCTTAGACCCAATTAGGGCCTTTTTGGCCTCCTCCTATTGCTTCGCGCCACGTGTACTTAGGACACCTGGTGCTTTTTCATTGATTAATCTCTGACCAAGGTATTTTACCTGACCCATGTGCCATCACGTGGTGGCACATGGGTTTTGCTGAGTTGTCCACCCTTCATTGGCAGCTGTCAACATCAGCACATTCTTTATTCCTTAAAAGATACATTCTGAAAGGTTGTCTGATGAGTACAATCATGGTTGTCCTTATCCTGATTTGGATTAGACTATTGTCTCATTTGTTGTGTTGTCCTTTATGCGCCTATCCCGGGGATGCGCAAGGTCCTCTTTATTCTCCCGCGCAGATGTTTCATGCGCAGATGTGATATGCATGAGCATATGGTATGCGTAAGCATATGTAATATGCGTGAGCATATGTGATATGCGCCATGCGCAGATGTGATATGCGTGAGCATATGTGATGCGCGAGCATATGTGATGCGCGAGCATATGTGATGCGCGAGCATATGTGATGCGTGAGCATATGTGATATGCGTCACGCGCATAGGTTTTGGCTTTGTGTCTTCATGACATCCTGATTTCAAGCCTCTTGTCTATATCTTGTGGGTTGACCCGCCCCGCTCGATGTTAAGGCGGGTGCATACCCCTTCAAGCCCCCCCAGTCTAATGTGTGTCTTGTCTCGCGCGAGCGAGGTAAGATAGATATTAGACTTAATAGTTTGCTTTTTTAATAGGGTTTGTCTTTTCTTTTTCATTTCTCATATGTGCGTTGCGCAAAATTCTATCCCTTAGGTTAGAACGAATCGTCAATGCATGTGGTTGGTTGGTGCTGACATGCATCATTGATGGAGACGTTACGTGTCAGACCTTTCGCGTGCTCGAGGTGCATCAGAGATGGAGACGTTATGTGTCAGACCTTTCGTGTGCTCGAGGTGCTACAGTTGCCTTTCACGTCTCCTCATACAGTGTCAGGAACAAGTGTCGCGCTTATGTTGGCCTACGCCTGCGCGTGGGGGCGCGTGAGCGTAGATCTGATTATTACTTGCTTCTCTTTCTCTCCCCTGGGCCTATAAAACCAAACCCTTTGAACGGTTTTTTCTTCATCTCCATTGTCATTTTCAGAGCTTTTGCTTCTTCAATTCCGATTAAGAGCCTTTATCTTTGCTTCCAGATTTCCGTCCTCACAGTGACCATATTGTTCGATTTGCAATTGTATGTCTGATAACCCAGACACCACAATTTCCCCTAGTAAACGCCGTGTAAAATCTGTGGTTATGTCTACTTTAAAGAAGACCGGCAAGGGTACTAGGGTTTGCCGACGCCTCGTCGGAGGAAGGAGGGAAGAACAAAACGGTGAAGAGATGGGATGAGATTCCCTGCAAGTTGAAACAACCTGATCTTGATAGTCTCATTGCTTCTCAGGGTTTTCTCCCTGAGTATGGTTGTCTGCTCCCGGCAGCCGGGCAGACGGCGGCGGATCCTCCTGCCAGCTATATCTCTCTATATTATCATTTTTTTACTCACTGTAACCTTCGTCTTCCGATGACAAGGTTTATAGGTGCGCTCCTTCAGTTTTATGGGATTCACATATCCCAAGTTCATCCCTGTGGATTGGTGCGCATGACTCATTTTGAGTTCATGTGCAAAGCTCAGCGCGAGGAGCCCACCCCTCGGCGCTTTCAATATTTTTATAAGCCAAAAATTCAAGATTCTTGGTTCTCATTCACACCGTGCAGTCAGAAGGTTAAGTGCTGCACTGTTTCTTTTAAAAGCCTTCATGACAGGGCTGAAAAATTCTTTTATATCAAGGCTAGTGTTATCCCAATTCGCATGACTATGCGCGCGATCACTTCTGCGCCCGCGGATGACAATGTCCTTAAGAACCCAACGGGCGCATGGGTTAAAAAGTTATCTGCTGAACCATCCCCCGCCAGGAAAATTTGCGAGGAAGCGCTGGTGGGGGTTGGTATGAGCAAGAGGTGGACTGACAGCGCGACTGAGCCTGTCATCCATGTTGATGGCCTAGGTGGGTTGTTTGTTCATTGCATTAATTCTGCGCGAGTATAATTCACTTAGCTGATATCACTTGTCTTGTTTTATGCAGTAAGCAAGGAATACATCCACGCCGCCTATGATGAGCATACAGAAGGTGGCTCTGTCGCGCTGAGCGTTGGGGAAGTTGCCTTCCCTGATCGCTTCGATGATATGTTCATCCCTGTCGATTTAGAATTTTGTTTTGACGGCGATGCGCCTGGTAAGCCTTTGTATTTGTGCTTAGGTCCTTAGAATACCAAATTTGGTTTTAACATTTCTGTTGCGCGTATTGTAGATGCGCTCGCTAATTATGAGTTGGAGCTTGTGGAAGAGGAAGTGGAGGAGGAAGAAGTTGAAGCGCCACAACTCAAGCGCAAGGCTAAAGGCAAAACTGGCGCAGGGGCCAGTAAAAAACAGAAAAAAGATGATGCCTCTGTTGCCCAGAATCTTCCTCCTACTCAAGCGAAGGGACTTGAGAAAACCAAGGATTTTACATCCAAGTTTTCCTCGTCTTCTTTGCCTCGAGGTGTGGGCAATTCTCCAGTCCACACGAGGTATGGTGCTGCCACCTCATCTCTTCGCGCGGCGGACGAGGGAAGCGGCGCTGCGCCTGTTGTTCCGTCTTCTCCAACAGGTATACTTTGTTTATATTTTGTGATTTTATGAGCGTGATTCCGATAGAGTTATTAATGAAGCTTTGTTCACTCAAATGTTTGTAGAGCCGGCAACGTTGGTGGCTCAACCTCAGGCGCAGCAAGGTGCCGAGGCTACGCCGAAGGTTGTTTTGAAGTCCCCTGTTTTACCCTCGAAAAGGGGGAAAATGGACTTCATGGCGATGTTTAATTCGCGGACTACTAGCGCTGACGCCGCTAGTTCTGCTCCTCCTTTGAAGTCCTCTGTATTTATTGCGCTTTGATTGTCTGATTTTTTTCTTTGGTTCAAGTCATGAATCATTTCTCCTTGGTTTTTTCATAGGCATTATAGCTGGCACACAAGCTGCTGGTGGTACCACTAGCGCTGACGCCGCTAGTTCTGCTCCGCTCCCACAAGTACTGAATCTCCCCTCATTAGGATCACTAAGGAGCAGGAGACTATTTTTCGCGCTACTCTAACAGCGTCAAGATCTCCCTCACCTCCTCCTGCGCGCAGCCCTCCTCGTGAGACTATTTTTGATTCTTCCAAGTCGCAGGAGAAGAGACCTGTTCTAGAGGATGATGAGGAGGTTAATTCTGACGCGCAAGCCCTATAGCGCCACGAGATTTCGTGGCGCAGCCTTCTTCTCGTGGGGCAGGCAGGAGCTCATCAGCTGGCGCTAATCTTTCCGCCGATTCTCCTCAGGTATAAGTTTGTTTTGCTCCGCTGTGTAGACTTCCAAATTAGTGTTTAGATAACTAAAACGTTTCTTTGCGTTGCTTTGTGTTTGCAGGAAGCCGATCACATATACCGCCCGAGCTGGAATATCACTGAAGAGAGCTCATTCCAATCCATGGGCGTATGTGAAGACTTCTGGGCTCATTCTGTTCCTCCAGCTGAAAGGAGGTTTCAAGAGGACCGCGCTCGCGTGGACTTGCTTAATGACCACCTTTTTGCTGGGTCTGCGTTCTTTGCTGCCTCCCAAGAGCTTCGCAATGATTATATAAAAATGCGTGATGCCCTTGTGGAGGCCAAGCAAGAGGCTAAGGTTTCTGCTTGGAATCTTTCTGATGCCCGAGAGAGGGCTGAGAAACTCCAAGCAGAACTTAGCGAGAACCGGGCAAGTGCCAACGCTGCTTTTGTGAAGCGCGGGCTTGAGCTGCAAGCTGCGCGGGAGAAGCTGCAAGCAGCAGAGGCAGATGCGGCCAAGTACGCGCGTCGAGCGCGTGATTTGGAGTTGGAAGCAGAGGCGCGTGACCGAACTATTGCGCAGGCTAATACTGACAAATCTTTATTGGAAAGTGAGGTTGCGCGCCTGAAGAAAGAGCTCGATGCTGCGCGAGCGGAAAAGAATGAAGCCTTGGCGGCAGCAGCGTCTGACAAAGAAGAGCTAAAACAAGCCAAGGAAACTGTTGAGTTGTTAAACTCTCAGATTCCTTCTCTTGAGACGTCTGTTTCTTCCCTCGCGCAGGACCGTCAATGGCTAATTTCACAGGGTGTGACTCGTTGCGCTTATGCGATGAAATACTCAGACGAGTTTCAGAGCCTTGTTATGGATTGTAATGCAGCGTCGCGCTTGGTGGGTCGGGCTGAAGGGTTTAAGGATGGTTATGAATATGGCATGCTAAAGAAGAATCCATCCGACTACCCTTATCAGCTCGACGCTGTCTGCGCTGACATGGCTGAGGTGGGGGAGAAGTACTTGAATACTCCAATTCCCATCCTTGAGCAGGTATTTTAACTTTAATGAGTTTACTTGACTTATTTTTATAATCTTTTGTACTCATATTGTTCCTTGTGACTTGCAGATAGCCGCGCTTGCCGACCAGCCCGATCTTGGCACGTTAAAGAAATTACTTGATGAATGCGAAGGGACTGGTGGCAGTGATGATGGCGCGGGCAATGCTACCTTTGCCAGCGGCTCTGGCGTGGCCAAAAGACCTACTCCTGACACTATCGTGATAGAAGACGACTCCATTCAAGACGAACAGCTTGATTATGGTAAGTTTGGAGATGACGAGGAGCGGGCTGCGCCAGATGCTGAGGGAGGAAGTAATGATGAGGACGATGAAGAGGTTGATATTGATATAGAGATTTGAAAAGCCCTTCTTGTTTTTTTTTTTTTTTTTTGTGTTTGTAGTTTTTACCTCATCATTTGTAAATTTGTAAACTTCTATGTTTTGGGAATGAAATTTTGTTTTTCCCTTATTCGCATCTTGCGCATTCCCAATTCATCTCTTTATATTGTATGCGTGTGCTTGTTGAATATAACGTATGCTTACACATTGAAACTTGAAAAAGGTTGTAAGGAAATTATTTTTACTTAATCCTTAACAGTTGTCATATTTCAAGTTATTTTGCGATATTTTTGAATATGCTGACACGTGCCTTGGCATTTCATTATTCCTCTTTTGCGCGACGTTATCGCGCATTTATTATAGGGAATTATGAATGAGTTTTTTAGCCTTTACGTGTCAGTATGTGTTACTCTGATATCCATTATAATCCCATGCGCGGCCCCGACCTGAGACCTTAATAACTATGCTTTGGCATTTGCTTTGCCTTAGTTGTGCTTAGGTACTTTTATGGTCCAGCTGCGCAGCATGTAGGATAGATGTTGAGTAATTTGAGCTAAGGCTCATATTATTGGGCTAAGGCCCTGAGCTAAGGGTCATATTATTGGCTAAGGCCCTGACGTTTGAGTTAAAACTCGTTAACGCGTCTGAGCCTGAAGCTCGCGCATGTATGTTTTACTTCGTTTTATTTTTAGTTTGATGTCAATACAATGTTGTCATATTGCTCAAAATTAATAAAGGGAAGTGTGAAACATGTATGCAAAGGGTAATAGAACGCATATTAAGAGAAAATAGCGCATATCATTATTCATAATGGCTTAGAAAGCCTTGATTACAATCTTGACAACTTTTACATGAAACATTTTCTAAGTTATGCTGCGTTCCATGTGCGCGGGATCTTCTTTCCATTTAAATCTTTTAAAGCGTATGCGCCTTTTCCCAATTCTTCCGAGACTTGATAAGGTCCCTCCCAATTGGGAGACATCTTTCCCGGGGGTATTGCGCGACTAGCTTCATTGTTCCGAAGGACAAAATCATTCTTCTTGAAGTGGCATTCTTTCACGCGCTGATTGTAATATTTTTCTAGTTTTTTCTTGTATTTGGCTTCACTGATGAAAGCCGCCTCTCTGCGCCCTTCAAGTAAGTTGAGATCCAACCTCCTTTCTTGCTCGTTATCTGTCTTACTCATCATGAGCACTCTATAGGATGGGCATCCAATCTCTGCTGGAATCATAGCCTCCGTTCTATAGGTTAGGCTAAACGGGGACTCGCCATTGCTGGTTTTGCTTAATGTCCTGTGCGCCCACAGGACATTAGGTAACTCCTCGACCCATGCATGGGATTCGCCCTCCAACCTTTTCTTCAGCCCATTCAGCAAGCTTTGGTTCGCGCGTTCCACTTGGCCATTCCCTTGAGGGTGGTATACTGAAGTGAAGACTTGGTTGATGCGCAATTCCTTGAGCCAACTGGATATCTTCCTGTCAGTGAATGGTTTGCCATTGTCGCTCACAATTTCCATGGGCAGGCCAAAACGGCATATGATGTGGCTCCAAATAAATTGTTTCATTGCCTCGGCTGTGATTTTTGCTAGTGGCTTGGCTTCAACCCATTTTGTGAAATAGTCTACTGCCACTACCAAAAACTTTACTCGCCCCAGCGCTTGTGGTAAGGGACCCACAATATCGATTTCTCATTTGTGGAAAGGCCATGCAGAGGTCACCGGAATCAAGTTGTTCTTTGGCCGCATGGTGTTTGGCGCATAGCTCTGACACGCTTTGCATTTTTTGATCTCTTTTAACGCGTCCAAGTACATGCCTGGCCAATAGTAACCTGCGTTCATTACCTTGGCAACCACCATGCGCGGGCCAGCATGTATTCCACAGATTCCTTCGTGTATCTCTCTGATCACATAGCTTGCTTCCTCAGCGTCTAGGCATTTCATGAGCGGTCCAAGATAAGAGCGTCGATATAACGTACCATCAAGCAGTTCGTAGTTCTGCGACTTGTGCCTTATCTTCCTCGCCTGTGCGCGATCGTCTGGTACCTTTCCCTCCCTCAAGAATTCCATTATTGGAGTTATCCATGATGAAGGTGTTGTATGAATTACAAGGACAGACTTCGCTCCCACCGACGGGTTGCTCATTACTTCCACCCTGACATCTTTACCAAAATGATCGAAGCTGGTTGATGCCATCTTGCTCAGCGCGTCGGCAGACTTATTTTCACTGCGCGGAATGTGTATAATTCTAAAAGAGTCAAATTGTTCGGTGAGTTTTTTCGCCTGCTCTAGATACAGAGGCATGGTGTTCTCCTTGGCATCATAAAGGCCATTGACTTGGGCTGCTACCAGGTATGTATCTACATGAGCCTCTAGCTTTTTGACTCCGAACTTGCGCGCGATGCGCAGACCAGCCAGCAGGGCTTCATACTCAGCTTCATTGTTGGTGTTCTTGAAATCCAACCTGATTTCATAGGTATACTCATGATTTTCTGGGTCCACCAGTTTGAGGCCTGCGCCAGACCCTTCGTTGTTTGAAGCCCCATCAGTGAATAATCTCCAAACGTTTTCTTCATTATTGGCTTGCGGAGGGTCTACTTCGCGCTGAGCCTCTTCGACTTTTCCTTCAGGGATTTCTGCGATGAAATCAGCTAAGACTTGTCCCTTGATTGCTGGGCGAGGCTTATAGGTGATCGTGTGCTCCCCTAATTCCAGCGCCCATTTTGTCAGCCTTCCTGAGAGCGCGGGACGTCGCAAGACTTGCTGGATGTTGTAATCAGTCAGGACTTCAATAGGATGACCATTGAAATATCTGTGAAGCTTGCGCGACGCATGCGTTAGTGATAAAACTAACTTTTCTAAGATGGTGTAGCGCGTCTCAGGATCTGTCAGCACCCGACTTACATAATAGATTGGTGTTTGGATTCCTTTGCGATCCACCAACAATACTGCGCCAATGGCGCGCTCTCCTGCTGACAGGTACAACGTTAGAGTTTCGCCAGGTAGTGGAGCTGTGAGCGCAGGCAGATTTATCAGACATTCTTTTATCTCACTGAAAGCTTGCTCGGCCTCAGGCGTCCACTTGAATTGGCTTTTCTTTAAGCAATTTCTCAATGTGTTAATGAATGGGGTAGATTTGCTTGCATGGTTCGCTAGGAACCTGTTAATTGATACCAATCTACCATTCAACTTTTGAACTTCCTTCATGGTGGATGGTGAGGGCATGTCGAGGATAGCCTCCACCTTCTCTGGGTTCACCTTGAAACCATCCTTGGTGACCATTACGCCAAGAAATTTCCCTTCTTCCACGCCGAATGTGCATTTGCTCGGGTTGAGCTTCATGTTTACTTCCTTTAGGCGCCGAAGGGTTTCTTCGATGTCTTTGAGCATTTGTTTTTCCTCCCTGCTTTTAATCACCAAATCATCCACGTAGACTTCTAAGTTTTTTCCAATTTGCTCGTTGAAAACTGCGTCCATGAGTCTCTGGTAAGTGGCTCCTGCATTCTTCAAACCAAAGGGCATTTTTGTGTAACAGAAAACACCCTTGTCAGTCCTGAAAGCAGTCTTGTCTTCATCCTGTGGTGCCATTTGAATTTGGTGATAGCCCTTATAGGCATCCAGGAAGCATTTGAGCTTAAATGGCGCCACAGAGTCCACCTTCGCGTCAATGTTTGGGAGGGGGTAACAATCTTTTGGACACGCTTTGTTGAGGTCCTTGAAATCAATGCACATTCTCCATGACCCATTGCTCTTCTTTACCATCACAGGATTGGCTAGCCATGTTTGGTATCGTATTGGGCGAATGATATTCGCGCGCAATAGATCTTCTACTTGCTCATTCATGGCCTTTGCCTTCTCGTCTCCTATGACTCTTTTCTTTTGAGCAATTGGCTCTACAGACTTGAATGTATTGAGAGAGTGCCGCGCCAGGTCTCGCGGAACCCCAGTCATATCAGAATATTGCCATGCGAAGACTGACGTATACGTTGTGAGCAATCTTTTCATTCTCACCCTTGTGTCATCTGATATCGTAGCTCCGATTGTGATTGTTTGTTCTGGGAATTTTGGGTTGAGAATCCATTCCTCTGGCGCGTTGTCTGCCACTGGAAGCTTCATTCTCCCTTCTCGAGGTATACTTGTTACTGCGCATAAATGATCTCGATACACAAATGTTACTCCCGTTGGTGTTGGGAACCCCAACGCGCCATGCGCTGGTGACGGTATGGCGTTAAATTGGGCAATCGTTCCTCTACCCAAGATCATACTATGGCATAAAGTGGTGGGCAAGACCAGAAAGTTGACAATTTCAGCTCGCTTGTGCTTCTCATCCCCCATAGTTAGTTCGAATTGTATCTGACCTAGGGGGTGAATAATTTCGTTTGAGACACCTGAGATTGGTGCACTCACAACTTCGAGCCTTCCTTGGTCTTCTGGATCCAACTTCCTGAAACATTGCTCATACATGATGTCTGACTCACTACCAATGTCCACCAGGACTCTTGACACCTCATAATGAGCGATGTGTGCAGTGATGATTAGAGGACTGCTGCTAGACGGGCCTCCTCTGATTCTTGGAAATATTACTTGTTGCTCGCGCCAATCCCCTTGGATTTGCGCGCTTCTCTTCCTCGATCTTTGCCCTTGCCTTCCTCCTTCGGCTACACAGATTATTTTGAATTTTTTACTGGCCGAGGCTCCGTCTGGTTGTTCGTTTTCTGGTCTTGGGTTTTTTACTAGGTGAGCCAACTTACCTGATTTCACATCTTTTTCGATCGCATCCTTCAAATGGTGGCATGCATCGGTGTTGTGCCCTGTGGATTTGTGAAACTCACAATATTTGCCACTGTTTGATGGTCCTTTATGGAGTAATGGCCTGGGGCTTTTAAACTGGACATTCTCTGTGCTTAACACTTGCGAAGGCGTTTTGGTGAGGGGAGTCCATATTCTTGGTAGAGGTCTATTATGCTCTCTGCCGCCTTCCTTCTTGTCACCCTCTCCGCGATTAAGAATGTCTTTTTGGGGCTGGGGTGAACTTTATAGCGCTTACTTTTCTGCGGGAGAATAATTGGTTTGTTGCAACCTGGACCATACAGAGTTTTGTTTGCCCCTCCTTTCATTGTTGCGTGGTGCTTCTGTTTGATGCCCTCTATCTCTTGCTCTGTCTTGGGCAATTTGTTTTTCATTTCGCGCGAAGACTCGCGATGCTTCCATAAGCTTAGCCCAAGTGGTTGGCATGCCTTCTCTGCTCACGAGAGCTCTGCGGAGTTGATCACTGCGCGCACCTTGTATAAAGGCCACGCGCAAGAGTTGTTCAGTGATGCCTCCGATTGCAAGAGATTTCTGATTGAAGCGAGTTATGTAGTCTTCAATGGTTTCATCATTCCTGCGCACGCAGTGCATGATGTCATCGGGGTCGCGCGTGTGTCTGCGCTGCTGTACAAAGTGAGCCTGGAACTTTTCCAATAGCTCTTCGAACCCATCGATTTGTCCTGTTGGCAAGCTTTCGAACCAGACACGCGCTGCGCCCGTGAGGCAGCGAGCAAACATGTGACACCATGTTGGCATCGTCCAGCTTTCTAGGTTTCCAGTGTTGTAAAAACCTTGTAAGAAATCATCTGGATCTGTTGTACCATCGTACTTGCCTAAACCACTTGGCATCTTGGTTTTGTGTTGAATGGGAGCCTTCGCAATGCGCTCAGTGAATTTTGAATGTTTTACCAAGATGGCTGGCCTATATGGTGTGGTTACGTCCACTTGCCCTTTCGCTTGTGGGTTGTATGGTGTGTATAGATCCATATCAGCTTTGGCTCCAGGTGCTATGTTCATGTGTGCGCGAAGCTGCGAACCTCCTGCATGAGTATCTCGCGTTTTCCTCATGCTGTGCACCTCTTCCTCATCACTAATATCAGCGTGTTCGGTATGAACAGAATGACCGTCTTCCGGCGCGCGCGCCTTTTTTGTTGTTCCCTGAATGGCTTGTTTATCAAATGCGAGCCTTTGTGTTAAGTCGGCTAACTTTTTGTGTTTTACCAGCTCATTGTATTTGTCCATTAAACGCCGTTGTTCGTTTATGAGTCATTCTTTAGGGTCATTGGTTTCAACTTCCGGACCCATTGGTCCTTTTTGTTTTGCACCAGTCAGATTTTGGAACGTGAGATCGTCTGGAGGAGTTTTAGTCTGGCTATGAGGTGTTGTGTTGAAGGGATGGTTACTGGTGGTGCGCGCAGTGTCACGCGGCGCCCTCAGAACCTGATGTCCCTCATTAACATCCTCAAGCTCATTATCCTCCAGAACTTGATCATTGTTTCGAACACCGGAAACCATGGTGAAGGTTTTCAGAGAGAACTGATGAAATAGTGGTTTTGTTGCTGTTGTAACAGGTGATGGCGCCAATGAAGAAGCATGAATCGACTTACTTGTATTCGATCTACGTTCCTCGGGTATGAGTGTGCTATATCACCGATGGTTTTCCGAGATACGAGTTCTTCCACCTACAAAACGAACAGCACCGTGAACTTACCCCTCAGAAAGGGACAGAGGGGTCCTCTTTGGGGTAACCCTCCGGTGTGAGAATAAGATATTGCAGGAGAAGATGATAAGAATGTGAAAATGAATAAGGACTTAGAATGTATTTTCTTGCTTGACTTCAACTGTGGAGGTGGTGTAGTATTTATAGTATTAGGGTTTCCAATGATTGGGCTTAGACCCAATTAGGGCCTTTTTGGCCTCCTATTGCTTCGCGCCACGTGTACTTAGAACACCTGGTGCTTTTTCATTGATTAATCTCTGACCAAGGTATTTTACCTGACTCATGTGCCATCACGTGGTGGCACGTGGGTTTTGCTGAGTTGTCCACCCTTCATTGGCAGCTGTCAACATCAGTACATTCTTTATTCCTTAAAAGATACCTTCTGGAAGGTTGTCTGATGAGTACAATCATGGTTGTCCTTATCCTGATTTGGATTAGACTCTTGTCTCATTTGTTGTGTTGTCCTTTATGCGCCTATCCCGGGGATGCGCAAGGTCCTCTTTATTCTCCCGCGCAGATGTTTCATGCGCAGATATGATATGCATGAGCATGTGGTATGCGTAAGCATATGTAATATGCGTGAGCATATGTGATATGCACCATGCGCAGATGTGATATGCGTGAGTATATGTGATGCGTGAGCATATGTGATGCGCGAGCATATGTGATATGCGTCACGCGCATAGGTTTTGGCTTTGTGTCTTCATGACATCCTGATTTCAAGCCTCTTGTCTATATCTTGTGGGTTGACCCGCCCCGCTCGATGTTAAGGCGGGTGCATACCCCTTCAAACACTTTAATTAAAAAGAAAGTTGTCTATATACATTTTCTCGACGTCTTCAATTGCGCGTTTAACTGACTACGATTTATACCAACACTCTAAAGTGTTCATGTATATCCCTTTCATCAATAATCATCATTCGGAGCATGATCGACTTTACCTATATATGAATCCAAAAAAGAGTTTATAGATAACGGGAAACATGTGTATAATTAGCTTGCAAGTAACACCATATCATGCAAAAAGCAAGCACAACACATCTTGGTTACAAATTATATAAACACAACTTTTTCCATAATTAGATATTAATTAATCACCCACATACACAGGTTATGTTTTGCAACAGCTGGTGCCCCTTCATACCTACACACTATAAGATAAACGGGGCTTAAAGAATCAAATTTATGGAATAAAACTATTAATATTGATGAACAATTATATTACATATCTAAAAATGTCCTATGTATCAATATTCTCAACCTTTAATAACATACATTTTTCGAAATTAATTAGTAAGGAAAATAAACTAATGGTAGTTTTCTTGTCGATGCATTGCATGTTTCTAAAACATTTATTATTATTATTATTATTATTATTATTATTATTATTATTAATGTTGTTGTTGTTATTGATTGTTTGTTGTTTTGTCTTGGTCTTTTATTCTAACCATATACATTCTTCGAGAAAATGTTAAGGTGAATACATAAAGTGCTGAAAGAGTGTAAAATTTCTTTTGTGATAAGTTAAAGTGACTCAAAGGGAATTTGTTGCCTTCTTGGGTACCAAAACTTTACAGTTAAAAAAAAGTGAAAAGAAGAAGATTCCAGGAGTACTCTTGAACTAAAGTATTATATTCGGTTATGTAATTCTTGCTCTAACCCAAAATTATCAAAGGATATTTGGTCTAGTGACATCTGATGATATAACCGTGTAATAAGAACTCTATGTGTTCAGAGATCGAAGATTTGAATCTCGCAATAGACGAGATATATGGATTTAGATATATAATATTATTTTTAAAATATCTACTAAGGGTGGCAAACCCAACCCAAATGGATTGTTTTGGCCAAGATGGATAAACTTTAAAAGTAAAATGGGTTAGGATGGATCATAAAAATTCTTCAAGTGAGTCAGGATGGGTTGGAAATATACAAGTGAGTTTCATTTATAGGTTAAAATGAGTCAAAACAAAATATCCAAATTATCCAAAATTTATCTAATTCAAAATACCCAAAATATCACGTGCGAAACAAAACTCATCTGAAACCCAAAAAACGATCAAAACAAACAAAAACCCCGAACCGACTAAAACAAAACAAAAAAACAAAAACCAAACTGAACCGAAATAGAAAAACGACCAAAACGAAACACAAAAAACCGGAATGAAACAAAAAAACTGACCAAAACGAAACAAAAAAGCGAAATGCAACCGAAAAGTTAACCAAAACTAAACAAAAACACCGAATCAACCAAGCCGGAACAAAACTGAATCGGAATAGAAAAACGAACAAAACGAAACAAAAAAACCGATATGAAACCGAAAATTTGACCAAAACGAAACAAAAAAAAAGCGAAATGCAAATAAAAAGCTGACCAAAACAAAACAAAAACACTAAACCGACCAAAACGAAACAAAAAAACCGAAACGAAACTGAACTGAAATAGAAAAACGACCAAAACGAAACAAAAAAAAAACAAAACGAAACTGAACCGAAATAAAAAAACGACCAAAATGAAACAAAAAAAGCGAAATGCAACTGAAAAGCTGACCAAAACAAAACAAAAACATTGAACCGACCAAAACGGAACAAAAAAACCGAAGCGAAACTGAACTGAAATAGAAAAACAACCGAAACGAAACAAAAAAACTGAACCGAACTGAAACTGAAAAACTGACCAAAAGGAAATATAAAAAAACTAAATGCAATTTAAAAACCGGATCAAAACGAATCAAAAACACCGAACCGACCTAAACGAAACAAAAAACTGAAACGAAACTCAACCGAAATAGAAAAACGACCAAAACGATACAAAAAAACCGATATGACACCGAAAAACTGACCAAAACGAAACAAAGAAAAGCCAAATGCAATAAAAAAGTTTACCAAAACAAAACAAAAAAACTGAAACGCAACCGAACAAAACATTGAAACGAGCAAATACCGAAACCAACCGAAATGAAAAAAACAAAACCGAACCGAAAAAAACCCCGAAAAACTCGAACCTGAACCAATACAAAACGATTTTTTTTTTTCAATGAACGAGGATGACGGGGGAAACATTTTAGTTATTTTATATTTTGAGTTATTATTTTTTTAATAGTTTTTTGAATATTTTTTTGAGAGATTTTTAAAACCCTTTGTATGTCAACATTAACTTGGGTCAAGATAAGTTAGCTTTACCAATCTTGACCCATATCTATCATATCCCTTTATTTAAAAAATTCATCCTGACCCCATACCCATCCTGACTCATCACCCAAATCCAACACAGCCCACTCACATTGCCACCTCTAATATCTACCATTAAATTAACCGAGTCAAAGCGGTAATTTATTTTGAAGCCGTTTAGAATGTATAAAACAAGAAATTCATATACAAGGCATACGCAATATCATGTTGTAATTGGTAACAGGGACAAGTCATGTACGAAAAGTGTCACTATAACGTACCTTTTATTTTAATAATAGTAAAATGTTTTATATTCAAAGTTCAAACACACGTATATTACATATTTATATTATATTATTAATTAAAAAAAAGGTATAGAAATCTTTTTCTTGGCTTTTGGTTGGTTGCAATAATTGATAGATAGTGTGGTCGTAACGGCGTTGGTAAATAACGAGGCCGGTGGGGTTCTTGGTCACAAAACCTGGTTGGCTAAGTAATCGACTTTTTTAATTTCCTCCAACGCCTACAATTTAAACCTACCAAAAAAAGAGACTGCTTTTGGTAATAGTGACACCATATGATATTCTTCTCATTTCAAACAATTTAATTACCTACTCCTCTCAAACTTGTATATTATTTGGTTATCACTTTGCGTGTATACGTGTAGCTACTAGCTAAGTCTAGTGGTATGATCGTTGCCCCTTTAAAATAAAAGTGGTGGATTCAGATCGTTGCAACCGTAAGGTTTGAATGATTTTAGGTGAAAAATTTTATTGTTAAAAAATAAATAAATAATAATGAACATTGCTAAACAAATAAGCATGTACCGATGGTTGATTATATTGAAAATATGTTGATGAAATAGATTGGTAATGAGTTTCCTTTGTTGAAATTATGGTAGTAAGTAATTTGTTTTTCAAGAGATTACCGACAAGTCTTCTCTGGTGATCCTTAGACTCTATTACTGAAATATATGCGACGACCTGATACCCGGCAAAAGCTCTAAAGCTTTAAGCACGGATATAGTTGGAAACCACATTTGTTTAGCAGTTTTTAAAGACTTGTACAGATTCCTTCGGAAATCCGCATGTGTTTAGCAATGACACACACGAGAACGTTTGACACATGATCACAAGTATCCCAAAGATCAATCTAGCCTTAAATTTGAAGTGATTTGCGATTTATACGGACTAGTCATATATACTAGACCTCAGATAAGTTATGTGTTTGTTTTTAGAGAGGTAAATGGAGATTTTCTTATTTAAATCCTTCAATTTATAAGATACTATGTGAATGTTCAATTTGTATGAACATATTTTTATTTAAACAAGATTGTGAAAGTAGAACACATAATAATGCATGGTAACCGGACAGAGAGGCAGGTAACCGGACAATAAGCTGCGTCACCACTCTCTTTTGGATGATATTTGTATATTTTTTAAGATTTATAATCATGTTGTACGTAGAAGATAAGATTGGATAGTTTTATGACTTCGAATCTTTGATCTAAACAATAGAAAAGGTCTCTTTGTATACTAGACAATTATCCATCTATAATAAACCGAAAGAAACCAATGCATGTTTGCCTTAAATGAATACTAATCTTTTCTCACATGACTGTAATCTTATCCAATCCAAATTCTGCCAGCAATTCATCAATAATTGATCAAAACAAATGATCAAAAGCAGTCCATAGTAAAGTATATATAGTACATAACATATGTAAATATTATAATCCCCTAGCTACACTTTTACTTTATAACAAAACTTTAAATAATGAACCAACCACGTACCATGTTGAGTTAACTTAACAACAAAGGACAACCTACGTGTATCATCGTACGTGTCTTGAGTTCCTGACTATATATACCACTCTTCTTTCAACATATTATTTCATCAACCTTAACAACTAATATTATCATTCTTACAACAAAAAATCAACAAACCTTCATACTACTTGACAAAATGGAACAAAAGCTAGTGAAAAGAGTTTGGAAATTGGTACGTGTGGTTTACTTCATGCTAAGAAAAGGTATCTCCAAGAGGAAACTAATGTTGGACATCCACATGATGATCAAACGTGGCAAGATAGCCGGCAAGACGTTTCGGAATCTTATGTTTAACCATCACCATGACTCGGTTAACCGCGGCTTTAATCCACCAACAAGTGAATATGATGAGTTTAGTTGTACCACTAGCCCTGTGGCTAGTAACTACTACTCATTGTCCAAGAAACCATCGGAGGATCTTGTCATGATGGCTATGGAGATGGTTCAAAGTGGGATGGTGTCTCCGGTGCTTCCGGGGTTTGGGAGGAGTCCGGTGATTAGGCAATTGAGGGTAACAGACTCTCAGTTTCCGTTGGGTAATGTGGATGAGGATAGCCATGTGGATGAAGAGGCGGAGCAGTTTATAAGCCGGTTTTACAATGACTTGCGACGTCAGAATACCAAGTTGGCATCTGGTTAAGCAGAAGTCTCTTTGGAAGCAGTCTATATTTATTCTCTGAAATAGATATATGGTTTGTCTAAAAGGGGTGGAGGATTATATATTATTACTTTCTTGTTTTAGTTTTCTACTTTACAAGTGAATTTTAGATGGAGCTTGTAATGTTTAATGTTAAGATATTGTGGGGGTGATGTACATTTCGATCTTGTATGTATTACAGAAGAATAATGTTTATTACTTAAGCCTATGTTAAATAGACATTTTCACTTTAATTATAGTGGTTTATGCATTCATTTTACTTTTTATTAATATGAGTATATTAGAACGTGCACAAATGTTTCTAACAATAATTCTTTCAAAACCTAAAATTACATCTTATCTTACACTCGCAAGAATATATCTTCAAGAAAATTTGACTTCAAATATATTAAGGTATAATGAATTATACGTAATTTTAATTATATCTTACTATTAATATTAAGATTGTTTTATAGTTCCTAATTTTGTTAATCTACTAACCATATTAAATGCGTGAATATTATTGAAAAAATATGTAAAGTTAAAATGATTTTGTTGTGCACAAATTTATTGGTTTCTTGACCTTTTATATTATATAAGTTTTAATTTTCTTCCGTTAATCTAATCATTATGAATGAACTTCCGGAAAAAGTCACTTTGAATAAAATGCAACACCTAGCTAGCAAAATTAACATCAAACTTATTATCACATTAAAGGAATGATTTAATCACATATTCCTTTCACAAGAAGTAATTCTATGTGTTGTTAGGCTGCGCAGTATACCTCGTGTGAAATGATGTTAAAGGGTACTGATGTGGCAGACAAAGGGTGAGGAGAACACCGTGCGACGGGTGGTTGGGCCGGACCATGCGGCTCACGGTAATGTTCTCTCTCTTTGTTTATTGGCCAATCAGCTCTAATTATCTTTGATTTTTCTTTCTTTTTTTGTTTTCTTTTTTATTTTTAGGAGTGCAAATTGTCGCAAAAGGTGAATGGTGAGTGTAACATAGGTTGAATGGTGTGGTTGAAAGATGGAAAAAAAAATATGGGATGACATTGATATGACGAATTGTCCAGAATGGTGGAGAAAATAATATAACGCATAGGCAAGTTGTAGTAGTTGCTAGTCGGGCAGTGAGGTGAGGACTAATGAATTTAATCAAATCAAATTTTAATGTATAAGTTTCGGTTGTATACAAACACAGTCTTTTTAATATACAATTTTCAGCTTTATATATACAAATACACATTTTGGCAAGAAACTGACGGAAATCTCACCGAAAACCGATGATTTTGGTCAGATTAAACTTTGCTCTATATTTGAGCCAGATGAATGAGGTTGCCATAATGTTTTCAAAGAAAGCAGTTTTGTAACCGGTTTATTGTTGAAAATGAACTCATTCCTTGCTATCAAAATCAGTTAGCATGTAATTGCATCAAGCGCTTGCAACACTTGTATTTGTCTGATGAGAAATCAACCTTTTCGGGACACTTCATCAATTCTTTTAGTGTCCAAAAATGAGTACAACTAGAAAATTAATCCACATGAGAATGATTAATGAAATCTATGCAAGCTGCTAGCTAGTAGGTGAACCAAAGTTTCATCGAATCCTCTACAAATAACACAATGTCAGTATTAACAGAAATATTTGTTGCTATCAAAAACGACCCTCGTCGGAATGCGGCTCAATATATAAGCTCTCCACATTATAACTTTATAATAATTTTTAGATATTACTTATTTTTAGTTAAATTCTAAACCGTTCTTTTGATATATAATGTTCTATGAAAATATACTGTTGCGACTTTTTTTGTTTCACTTTATTTTTAACAAAATTCCATCTTTATATTTTATTGGGAAGGATGTGAACTCAAATTTGTTAGGAGAAACACCATACCAATATACCAATAGGCTATGAATCCGTTATGAATTATCTGTTTCACGATATAGAGTTTATTATTAATTTAAAATTCAACCGCATCGGATTTATTTTATTTCATACATATTGTGTACATATATTTGCACTGCATGCTTTATTTAGTTTATTTGTGAAAATAACAATTATAATAAAATGAATCATTTAATTTTTGTATATTTCATCATGCTATCATAATGACCAAGCAATTACAATATTTGATAACTAACACTAATATGAAATTGATAATTTGATACTACTATATATTTCCTTTTTACTCTTGGATGATTTGGTAGTGGTCTACGTTGATCGATCACATCCATGTCGCATCTAGCAAGGTGCGGCCACATATTAATCTTTTTATTAAAATCATGACTTTAAACTTCAAAGTAATTAGTTTATAGTGGAAAACCAAACTATGTACAAGCGGGTTAATAGGGTTACTAAAAAGTAACTCTTTTTTGTTGAAAAGCTGTAAGGAAATGGATAGCAACCCGGGTCAAAACGAAACGTCAATGTTGGTTCGGTTCTTCTTTGTCCGTTTTGCTCGAAGCACGACAAGACGGTGGGTTAACCGTTTGCTCTATGGGCCTATGGCAGATTATGTTTGGCAAAATAATTTATAGACATCGGGACCTATAAATAGCCAAGTTTAGTCTTTTTCAAATTAAAAGACTAAACTAAAATTCATAAGTTGGTAAAATAAATATATATAATACCACTTTACTAAACCTTCATTATGTTACTTTTAACACAATAAAAGATATTCGTGACATAAACTTTACCAACATTGTTTGTTAAGAAATAATATAAAATTTGCAAATATCTTGTATGATTGATTAACTTTATTTAATAAAGTTGTGTGTGTATATATCAACTCAATCTACCTCTAACTCATATTTATATAATTTTTAAAACAAATACATAATGCACTAACATAAAAATCAATCAGTAGTTTACTAGGAAAATACAAAGTAATTTCCGGTGAATTTATATTTTCGTTGACAAAGAAAGTGAAAGTTACATATGTTATTCACTACTATGGATGAGCAAATTTACCAAAGTTTTGAGTTTCGGGATTGGTACGGTACCGATACCGGTACGGGATCAGTATTTCACGAATTTTTACCTTCGTTACCGATACTATCCCGGTACCGAACCGAATATTTCGGTATCGGTACCAAGAATTTACGAATTTCGGGATCTATATTTTCGGTACCCGGTATGGTACCGAGCTTATCCCTATTCATTACATTGTAACTTTAGTACGTATATCATCTATCAATACTTTGCATTTTTCTAAATAAAATAAAAGATATGGGTATTACAAAGCTCACCACGAGTTGATCTATGAAGACAATCCGTTAAGGATTGATAAATTGATTGAAGAAATCAAGGTGTTAAGTTATTTGTGAATAAAAAATACATCTCATTGCTTAGATATAGATTGGGCTAAACGGAAGTGCTTGCCTATGTAATGTGTGTCGTCATTTGTTTTCTCAACCCCTGCTAGCTCCTCAGTAGGAGGTGTTGGGGTGCTTTCTTTTAATGAAATTTGTAGTTTAAAAAAAACAAAACTCGCTTAATAATATAAAGTTATACATACATATCTTATGATTATTTAGTTTTGTTTAATAAAACTATATATATAAATAACAAATAGAAAATTGAATTATTGTAATTCAAACTATAATGTAATGATTGATAACAATTTGTACCGATAATGCAACATATATGACACTTTTAATTTTCAGTTTTTCACTTTTGTTAGTATGAACAATTTCACTTAATTGAAAAGAAAATTCAGTTTAACCCTAACTTTTTATGTTATTTCATAATAATCTACAACATTTTGGTCTGGATATAAATCACTAAATGGTTCATTAGGAGATGATGATGTTACCATCATGAATTATTATCCACACTCCTTAAAATGAGTGGAATGAAAAAGGAAAGAAAGAAATTGTGAATTGTCACTTTAACTTCTCGTTAAAGTATCATCCCATACTCCCTTCCCACCTTGCCTTTAAATACTCATACCCCTTAGCTTCTTTTTACACAACACAACACACCATAAAAAAACCACCAATATCTTCATTGTACTTCAATAGTTACAACAACAAACAAATAACATGGAACAAAACCTACCAATAGTTGCAAAGAAAGTACAAAGCTTAGTACGTACCATTCTCTTCATGATCAAGAAAAAAATATCCAAATCCAAACTACTACTCGATCTCAACATCATGATGAAGCGCGGTAACCTAACCGGAAAACCCTTACACTACCATAATCACCACTCTACCAATTCACCTTCCCATCACCACCAATAAAAGACTACTATGAATTTAGTTGTAGTAACACCCCAATTAATCCACTCTCTCTATTCACCACCCTCAAGAAACACCATATTGACAAAAAGACCTCAAAAAACAAGTCCGTTAATATTAACGAAAGCCATGATCAAATATTCGTTGACCCTTCGGTGATAAAGGCGCTTGAGATGTTGACCACCACGTCTCCAGCGGTTAGGCAGCTAAGGGTGACCGACTCGCAATTTCCGTTAACTAACGGGGAGGATGATGGCTATGTGGATGAGGCTGCTGAGAAGTTTATAATGAAGTTTTATAGCGATTTGAGACGACAAGGTTAAATAGTGTGTGTGAAGTGTAAATGTTGGAATTATCAGGGGGTTATTATGCATAATATATCTTGTGCTGTGTTTGGTTTGTAGTAGCAGCCAGTGTATTTGTTTGGAAAAATCTCTGATAATTATGTGTACTAATAATATAATATGATGCTATATATAGTTAATATCTTTTTATTTAAGAAATATGAGTAACAGTTTATATATTTTCTTTACTTTTAGTTGTGAATAAATCTCATATCATTGAAACCTTGATGCAGTACTACAAGTACCTGAAGTACAAACCAATTATTCATAAGTATCTTTTTTATTTAGGAGCGCTTCCGCTATTTAAACACGAGGTCTTACTTTTCAGACATCATATGACCATATGAAATATATTCGAGTCGCACAAATCAATAGAACTTGCACAAAGGTCATATAGATTTTATATGACTTGCAAATACGTTAGATAATGTATGAGCAACACCGATACGACTTGTATTGGTAACTATACAAGTATTATACATCTATATGAGTCGTTTTTACTATTTTTTTCCTATACAATCGTATAGGTTTATTTGACTTGTATAGGTCTATACTATTCGTTTTTCTTATAAGTGTTTTCTCATTATTAAAGTTTGTAACTTTTGATACTTTAGTATGGGTACATACGAGAATTGTTTTTTACTAATAATGAAAGGTTTTATTTTAGATAATAATTTTAGTTAAATTTTTTGATACAAGATTAACAAGCAATATAAATAACAAAAATAGCCAGTAAACAAGTAAGATGCCCAAAGTAACAAAAATAAGTACACAAACACTAAATTTCATAATAATCAAGATGTGGTTGTGACTTGTGAGTTGTGACTGACCTATATACTATCGTGACGCCGAGGTGGATGAACATTTAAACTATCATGACGCACCCACACAAGCTATCACCCGAAAAAAACAACTAAAACATGTTCTCCATCTGATCTACAAGAAGACTCGGATGTTAAAGCCTCATTGATTCGGTGGTGGGACTCTAGCAGCTCGGGTAATATGCCAATGTTGATGTAGAGGCGGATCAGGGTCATGTTGTCGTTGATGTGAATAGTTCTGCTCAGGTGGCTACTGATCGATCATGTAGATACAAATATATATATATATATAAATATATATATATATATATATATATATATATATATATATATATTTTGAACAACCTTGTTAGTTTCAAGTTTCAACTAATGAGACACTCCCAAAAAGGTACATAAACAATGAATATGAGAAATAGACAAATCTAACAGAAAAAGACAAAACAATGAATATGGGAAATAAACTTTGATAGTTGACGATCAAATTTGATGAAGTCGCCCGTAATTTTACTCGTATACAACAGGCTTGGCACGCATAATCGTTTAACGACATCAATATACAATCAAGGTCTTCCTAATCTCCCCATAAAGCTAAGCGAAACTTTGCTTGCAATTTTTGGTAATGTTCTCAAATATATACCAGCAACATTATAATTATTTAGAAGCATATATATGTGAATACAACTTGACAAGCATTCATCAGAGCAAATACAAACGTTGTATGTACTTGTCTAATGTCTATCTTAATTTGGTTAACACCTATGTAAAGTTATCCTCATTTTCTTTAGTTACAAATGCAAACGTTTTTTAAAAAAAATCTTTGTGTGTGTGCGTGTGCGTGTGTGTTGTGTCTATTATCAACACATACGGGAACACACACCATATCCTATACGAGGTTTGATGAAGCTAGTACGAAATGAACATAACCATTATCATGGATGATGTTAAAAATATATGATTTTTTCAATTTAATATCAAATTCTTATCTAATGACATGGTTTTATTTTTTGTTTGTTCCATGTACTTTTGTGGGCTTCTCTCATTGTTCCTGGGTACTCAAGTTGAACACCTCAAGTTTGTCCAGCCCACTTTCTGTTCCAGACTCAGGCCCATTTACTGCATGTTATTTGCTTCCTCCCAAAGTTACTAGAAGACGCTCCTGTTAGCTGTCATTGTGGAATTGATTGAAGATCCCTTGATTATTGGAATTTATTTGTGGAGATTGATTACTTTCCCATTCCATGCTACCTTATGTCAATTATTTAAGCAAGCCAGAGTTTGTTGCAATACACAAGCGAGTATTACAAATTTCATTCTTCTATTTTCTTGTAATCATTGGATTAGAAATTATCCAAGTATTTTATCACCCGACTAAGTTAGTCGGTTTTCTTGTTCTCTGTTTCTTGAACCATTGAATCAATAAAATTATCTTATTGTTTTTGACATGGTATCAAGAGCCTGGTTAAATGGACCTCTATTTTTAATTCGGGTCTAAACAAATTGGGGGACGCCAATCGCTATTGTTTCCGGTGAAATCAATTCATTTAGTGACCGCTCAAATACTGATTTTGGATGTCTATTGAAGCCCTTGTTGCTGAAATCAGTTGAAGCACTGTCTCACGTTTCTATCTCTTCCGCTGCAACTCTGGTAAATCGTTTCTTTTTCTGCTGAAACTCTAGTAAACCATTGTCTAATCCACTGTAAGTTTTTTTTATATAGTTAATTCATTAAGTTCCGCCTTTAAAACGTTTTTTTTTTTCTTCATATTTTTGGTTTTTTTTCGCATTATGGGCACTCCCGTTGGTAATGAAACTTTGATAAGTAAACTTGATGCTAGTGACCCGTTATTTCTTCACGCTAGTGACTCTAGTAATCTAACAGTCATTAGCATCAAGTTAAAAGGATCTGAGAATTACACCGTTTGGTCAAATGCTATGAAATTAGCCCTTCAAGTAAAAAATAAAATTGGTTTTATTGATGGCACATGTAAAAATTCTACCACTAATAATGTTTTGGCAAACCAGTGGGAACGATGTAACTCGGTTGTAATTACATGGATTCTTAACTCTATATCTGATGAATTATATATGGGTCAAGTTTTTTCAAAATTTGCTTATGAAGTATGGGACGATTTGAAAGAAACTTATGATAAAATAGACGGTTCTGTGATTTTTGGTCTACATCAAAAAATTAACTCCTTAAGTCAAAACGGAACCTCTGTGTCTGAATACTATCATAAACTTAATACTATGTGGAAACAATTTGATCAAATGGTTCAACTTCCATCCTGTACTTGTCAAGCTTCAAAAGATTTTAATGATTTTAGCCATATGATAAAATTAATGCAATTTCTTATGGGTCTTGATGATGTCTACCAACCGGTCAGGACAAATTTATTAACAAGTGATCCTCTTCCCTCGGTTAAAATCGCTTACTCAATCATCTCTAGGGAAGAGTCGCACTTGAATTCTAAAAATATTTCAAAAAGTCAAACCCAACATGTTGGGTTCATCTCAAAAACTAATCAATTTTTCGAAAACAAGAAAAAGTTTAGAAGTTCTAATCCTAACCTGAAGTGTACACACTGCAACAAGTTGGGATATACTGTGGAAAAATGTTACGAAATTGTTGGTTATCCACAGTATAGTAAATCAAGAGGGGAATCAGGTCGGTAATTATGGAACCAGATCTGTCACCTCCAATAATTCTGCTTTAAATAATCCTGATCCATCCATTCCCCACTCTAACCGCCGATCAAGTTTCTAGACTGTTGGGTCTCTTAAATGAAAGAACAGGTGAAAGCTCACAAAATGCCAACATGGGAGGTAATATTCTTGATACTTTTTGTTCAAATAGTGACTTCAAACGTGTCTTTAGTTTTTCAAGTAAAATTTCTAATACTAGTAGTATAAATTGGGTAGTAGATTCTGGTGCTAACCAACACATGGTCATGACAGAGAATGGTATTTTTAACAAAATTGATGTTTCTGAATTTAATATTAAAGTCAAACACCCAAATGGTTCTCACGTTACCGTCACAAAAATTGGAAGCTATAAATTAAGTGATAATGTGATTCTGTCAGACGTGTTTGTAGTACCAGAATACTATGTAAATCTTTTGTCCGTTTATAAACTTGCCAAAGATAATAAACTAAAGGTGTTGTTTGATGAGAATAACTGTTATATTTAGGACTCTCTCACAAAGAACACCCTGGTGACTGGTAATCAAGTTGATGGTTTATATTTTTGTGGAGATACACCAAAGACAATGAAGGTGTGTTTTAATAGTCATGATACTTTAAATTTATGGCACTCTAGACTAGGGCACCCTTCTGACCAAGTTCTAAATGTCTTAAAAGATGACTTAAATCTAAGAAATCTAACAGGTAATTTTCCATGTGAAGTTTGTCATAGAGCAAAACAACATAGGGCTCCTTTCCCTTTAAGTGATCACACATCCTCTTCCTTAGGTGAACTTATTCATCTTGATGTGTGGGGGGCCCTATAGGATTCTAAGTAAAGAAGGGTATAAGTATTTTTTGTCTATTGTGGATGATTACACTAGAGCTGTGTGAGTTTACTTAATGAAAAACAAAAATGAAGTTTTTGACAACATTAGAAGTTTTCACAACATGATTAAAACCCAATTAGAAAAAACCATTAAAGTTTTTAGAAGTGATAATGGCACTGAATTTGTAAACTCTCAATGAATAACTATATTTTAAAAAATGGTATTATTCATCAAACGTCTTGCCCATATACCCCACAACAAAATGGAATTGTTGAAAGAAAGCATAGACATCTTTTGAATATTGCTAGGTCTCTCCTATTTCAACAAGGGGGGTCTACCTCTTAGTTTCTGGTCTGAATGTGTTTTAACTGCTTCATATCTTGTTAACAGGACTCCATCTTCCATTCTGAATGGCAAATCTCCATATAAACTAGTTCATGGTTTTAAACCCTTCCTTAAGCATCTTCGTAACTTCGGTTGTCTTTGTTTTAGTACGGTTTTGTCTAATTCAGATAAATTTGGGAGTCATGCAGAAAAATGTGCCTTCTTAGGCTACTCAAATCAAAAAAAGGGATATAAATTATGGAGCTTTGATAAAAAACAAGTTATTTTTCTAGAGATGTCAGATTTTATGAAAATGTTTTTCCTTTTAAACATAATAAAACTCTTTATGAGCATGTGCTAAAATTTGATAATTCTATAAATCATGTAAACTTTTTTGATTTTTTTGATGAAACCGAAGCTTATGAAGATGTTAATATTCCCAATGATGAAGGGAGGGTACAAACTGAGTCCACTAGTAATGATCAGCAGCCGACTACTAATGAAACTATAGGCGAGGCTAATGAAGAGCAGCCTAGAAATGAAAGTAGTAGTTTTGGCGAGGCAAACACTACCGGTAGGAATTCTGATAACATAAGACCTCCCTGAGGGAACTAGTGAACCTCCTTTAAGGAAGTCCGCTAGAAACACTAATTTTCCAAAAAAACTTCAAGATTTCATAATAGAAGGCAAAGTTAAATATGGTCTCGAAAAAGTTTTAAACTACTCAAACTTGTCTCCTGAAAATTTGTGCTTCACCTCCGTTTTGAATAAAAGTGTCGAACCTAGTTCATATAGAGAGGCTGCTAGTGATCCTAATTGGGTTCGGGCTATGAATGAAGAGATGGATGCCCTTAATAGAAACAACACGTGGCAATTAGTCAATTTACCCGAAGGGAGAAAAACTATAGGATGTAAATGGGTTTATAAAATCAAATATGGGGCTAATGGTGAGATACAAAGGTATAAAGCCAGACTTGTAGCCAAGGGCTACAGTCAGAAGGAAGGTATAGACTTTGAGGTAACCTTTTCTCCTGTAGTAAAAATGATCAAGGTAAGGTGTGTAATAAGTTTGGCCGTAGAAAAAAATTGGCCCCTTTATCAGTTAGACATCAATAATGCATTTCTATATGGTGACTTAAAAGAAGAAATCTATATGAGTATACCAGAAGGGTATTTTTCAAAAGATGAAGCTAAAGCATGCAAACTTGTTAAATCTTTATATGGGCTAAAACAAGCTCCTCGAATGTGGAATGAGAAACTTGTAAGTGTTCTTCTTGATTTTGGTTTTACACAAAGTAAGTGTGATTATTCTTTATTCATTAAATCTACAGATTCCACATTCCTTGTTCTCTTGGTTTATGTGGATGATATAGTCTTGACTGGTAATGATGTTTCTGAAATTAATAAAGTTAAGAAGCTACTTCAATCAAAATTTTTAATTAAAGACTTGGGTCTATTAAAATATTTTCTTGGAATTGAGGTAATTAGATCCTCAAGAGGCATCTGCCTTTCACAAAGAAAGTATTGTCTAGAACTTTTAGCCGAATTTGGTCTTACTGCTTCCAAACCAGTCAACACCCCTATTGAACAAAACTATTCGGTCACGTCTTTATGTAAACAAAACAATGAGTTTCTAGTAGATATAAACCGGTTATCAGAAACTAATAGGGAAACTCATTTATTTATCTCACACTAGACCGGATATATCTTACTCTGTTCAATTTCTTAGTCAATTCATGCATAAACCCTCTAAAGGGCATCTTCAAATTGCTTTTAAGACTTTTAAGGTATCTAAAAAGCTCTCCAGGAAAAGGAATTCTGTTTGAGAAAGGGACCTCATTTGATTTGACTGCATATGCTGATTCAGACTGGGCAAAATGCTTGGACTCGAGAAGGTCAGTAACCGGTTTTTGTATTTTTTTAGGGAAATCCTTAATATCATGGAAAAGTAAAAAACAAAGTACGGTTTCTCGGTCTTCTGCTGAAGCTGAGTACCGTGCAATGTGTTCAGCTACAGATGAAGTCATATGGTTGGTGAATCTACTAAAAGAATTAAATGTTCAGACAACATTGCCAATCTCTTTATTTTGTGATAATTCTGCTGCAATTTCTATTTCAGCTAATCCGGTTTTTCATGATAGAACTAAACACTTCGAAATCGACTTATTTTCTCTAAGAGAAAAAATATCTTCTGGTTTTATTAAAGTCTTCAAAACCGAATCAGAAAATCAGTTAGCAGATATGTTTACCAAAGGTCTCTTGGTAAACCATCATAAAAGCATGTTCAACTCGCTTAATTTATTTGATATATTTGGATATTAAATTGAGGGGGGGGGTGTTAAAAATATATGATTTCTCAATTTAATATCAAATTCTTATCTAATGACATGGTTTTATTTTTTGTTTGTTCCATGTACTTTTGTGGGCCTTCTCTCATTGTTCCTAGGGTACTCAAGTTGAACACCTCAAGTTTGTCCAGCCCACTTTCAGTTCCAGACTCAGGCCCATTTACTGCATATTATTTGCTTCCTCCCAAAGTTACTAGAAGACCTCCTGTTACCTGTCATTGTTGAATTGATTGAAGATCCCTTGATTATTGGAAATTATTTGTGGAGATTGATTACTTTCCCATTCCAAGCTACCTTATGTCAATTATTTAAGCAGGCCAGAGTTTGTTGCAATACACAAGCGAGTATTACAAATTTCATTCTTCTATTTTCTTGTAATCATTGGATTAGAAATTATCCAAGTATTTTATCACCCGACTAAGTTAGTCGGTTTTCTTGTTCTCTATTTCTTGAACCCTTGAATCAATAAAATTATCTTATTGTTTTTGACAGATGAGTTTGAAAAGAACCTACATTGGACTTGATATTTGTTAGTTGTGTTCACATATCCTCTGGCGTTCGTTGTGCATAAGTAAGTTCCGAGCAATGGAGCTTTTCTGTACTCTTGTCCCGTAAAGATGATAGAATACCATGTGGCTACATATTATGTTTTGCCAGCTCTCCTACGCTTTTCATTATAGGATAATCTTATTGCATATAGATGCCCAAAAACGGAGTTGTGTGTAATAATGTAAATGTCATCGAAACACAAGGTTCTTTTTCATTCTCTTTTTAATATTCATTTAACTTTTGCTACGTGTTTATTTGTATCAACGTTCTAACAATTTTATTCTTTTCCCATGGCTTAACATGACATAATGTTTACTTTAATTTAAGCTTTTTAACGCATTTACCTAATTTCTACTTGACATAAATTATATTCAAAACTGAGTCGTGCTTCTGTCACAACGCGCGCCACATAATGCTCATTTACACTTGATTGATTTGAAATGACTAATGGGCGGAACGAAAAAGGAAAGAAAGAAAATACAAATTGTCACTTTAACTTCACGTTAAAGTAACACATCTCCACTTCCACTCCCAATCTTGCCTTTAAATACTCATCATATCAATTACTCCAACACAACACAACACAACATATCAAAAACCTTAAATCCAACAACAAACAAAAATGGAACAAAATCTACCACTAGTTGCAAAGAAAGTACGATCCTTAGTACATACAATCCTCTTCATGATCAAGAAAAAAATATCCAAATCCAAACTACTACTCGATCTCAACATCATGATGAAGCGCGACAAGCTCTTCGGAAAAGCTTATTATGATTTCAGCTACAGCAACACCCTCAAGAAATACCAAAATTACAAAAAGAGCTCACATAACAAGTCCGTTAACATTAACGAAAACCATGATCAGATATTTGTTGACCCTTCAGTGATAAAGGCGCTCGAGATGTTGACCACCGTGTCTCCAGTGGTTAGGAAGTTAAGGGTGACCGACTCACCATTCCCGTTTAGTAACGGGGAGGATGATGGCTATGTGGATAAGGCTGCTGAGAAGTTTATAATGAAGTTTTATAACAATTTGA